>NW_027067572.1:0-11734 GCF_032884065.1 Artemia franciscana
TAGATTTTTTTTTTAGTTCATCCTGCCAGTATTTAAAAAAAAAATGTTGGTTGCAGAATTGTTATATTTTTATTTTTAACGGTGCAAAAAATTATTTTTAATTTTCAACATTTTTCTTGCTAGAAGGTATGAAGTTGGCTCCAGAGGATAGAATTTTGGATCATATGTAGATTTTATAATCTACAACCATTACAGAAAATTTCTGATGTCTATCATAAATAGTTTGAAAGCAAAATCAGAAAAATACAATTTCAAAATGTGCTTACTTTTTACTTATTTTACCCCTGTTTCCGGCTTAATAGCGTTGTTCATCAGCCAATAGAAAAAAAGGCGGGATTCTTATCCAATTTTAGGCATTACGCCTCCAAGGCATTGTGTCTCTGATTAGTTGACTTGTCAACTGAAGTCAATAAGACATTTGAGATATGAGGAAGAAAATTATCAACAAAAGGTGGCTGAATTTAAAATACCGGTAAGTAAAAATTACATATACAAGTTTCATTCCCTCTTGTCCATTAAATAAAAAAAAACAAGTTTTTTTTAACTGCATGTAAGGAGCGACATTAAAACGAACAAAAATTATTCCGTTTATGAAAGGGGGTAGTCCCTCAATGTCCCGCTCTCTACGCTAAAGTTTGACTCTTTCTCACAACTATACTTTTTAAAACAATAAGAAACTTTAGCGTAAAGAGCGAGGCGTTGAGGAGGGGACTACCCCTTTCATATACGGAATAATTTCTGTTCGTTTTAAGTTTTAATGACGCTCCTTACTTGAAGTTAAAAAAAACTGTTTTTTTTATGTAATTTCTGAACGTTTTTAAATTAATGCATGTTTTGATTTGGCTAACCGCACAACGAAATTTGCATATCTTTTTTTGTCTAAATGGCTTTCTCATATTTTCGTTCTGACGATTTTGAAGAAAATGGGGTGGCGGAGGAGGTCTAGTTGCCCTCCAATTTTTGGTAACTTATAAAAGCACCTAGAACTTTGTATATTTGTATTACATATATGAGGGGGTTTGCCCTTTCGTCAATACCTCGCTCTTTACACTAAAGCTTAAATTTTCTCCCGGTTCTTTAAGAATGACCCTAGAATCACCAAGTCCGTAGAATATATAGTTGAAATTACTTTAACGGAAAGAGCGAGGTATTTAGGAGGAGATGAACCCCTCATATGCGTAATAATTTCTGTTCGTTTTATGTTTTAATGCTGCTCCTTACTTTCAGTTGAAAAACTTCTTCATTATTATTTTTTCAGTGTTTTTTTTTTAATAATGCTAGAAAATCCTATGCCCCTTCATTGAATTTCTTTTCCCCCGTGACAAATTCCTCTAAGTAAAGATCCTTCAACGTAGCTCCCTCCCCTCTACCCCCCCCCCTCAGCCAAAACCCCTCAACCGTTGACTTTTAATTAAAAGGAATAGTTGTGGGAAAAGTCAAGTCATGGCCAATTGTAGAAAAAGCCAAGACAGATTGTCCAATTAAGTGGGCATCAGGTCAAGGTAAACACTGATCAAAGTTTATAACTTGTAGCCCCTCCCCCGGGAATTATGGGGGAGTAAGTCGTCCCCAAAGACATCTTATTATGTTTTTTGACTATGCTTAAGAAAATGGCTATCTCAAAATTTTGATCTGTTGACTTTGAGAAAAAAAATGAAAGTGGGAGGGGGCCTAGGTGCCCTCCAATTTTTGGTCGCTTAAAAAGGGCACTGGAACTTTTCATTTTCATTAAAATGAGCCCTCTTGCGACACCCTAGGACCAATGGGTCGATACAATCACCCCTGGGAAAAAGAAAACAAAAAACAAATAAACACGAACCCTTGATCAGTCTTCTGGCAAAACAATTCTATGACTTTTAGGGCGTGTTTCCCCCTTTTTTCCAAAATAAGACAAATTTTCTCAGGCTCTTATCTTTTGATGGGTAGGACTAAATTTAATTAAAATCCGATTCTTTTGACGTATTTATTAGTATCAAAATTTCGTTTTTTAGACTTTCGTTTACTATTGAGCCGGGTCGCTGTTTTGTTTTTCTATGGTTCTTTTCATTTTTTTTAGAAAGGTGCTGCTTGGAGAACAAGATAAAGATAATTTGTCAAATGGATCGAAAATTTCAGAAGAATTTTCAGCAAATCCTCTCATAGACGATTCAAATAAATTGGGAAACGGTGGTGGTTCTTACGGTGTTGATTGCCCCGATACGAATACTGAGATAGACTTATCTGGAATTCCAGATGGAAACTGCATTGTGAATCTAAGGTATTTCCTTGCTGAAGTAATTTCAGCATTCAGACACAAAATCAGTTGCGATCACGGAAAATTGATTATAAAGCAATTAGAAAAGAAAGGCCTGAAAACTGAACTGAAAGTTAAGTGTAATAAGTGTAACTGGGAAAAGAGGATTAAAGGTGAACCAGAATGTCCAGCAACAAGCGTAAAAGAATATCTTTCAAGTTTTACGGACCAGACACAGGTTGCTTTTTCCGAAAAAAAAATCAAGTCTTAAAGGCTGCTTGAATTCGAAGGCTGTTTGGGGAGCCATGGGTAGTGGAGGAGGGTATTCTACACTGTGTGAATTCTTCGGGGTGCTTGGAGTGAAACCAATGTCACGAATAGTTTATTCCCGTATTGAAAGGCAGCTTGGTAATGCTTGGATGAATAGTTTATCGGAAATTTTGCTAGAAAATGGACGAGAGGCCTTAAAATCAGCCATTCATGATGATAGGTATAAGGAGGACTCATACTGGACAAAAGTGATATGTGATGGAGGCTGGAATAAGCGTAGCAAAGGACACGATTATTCGGCCAAAGGATGTGTTGCAGTTATCATAGATGCATTTACGAAAAAACTGTTATATGTTGGCATAAAAAATAAATACTGTTATATATGTTTTTCTTCTGCAAACGCCAAAGTAATTCCCAAAGATCATTTCTGCTTTCTGAATTATAACGGAAATTCAAGGAGCATGGAAACAGATATTCTAGTTGAAGGCTTTCGTTCCAGTGAGGAGATGCACGGATTACAGTTTTTAGAGTTTATCGGTGACGGTGATTCCAGTGTTTTTTATAAGCTAAAACAAAGTGTTTCCTACGGTTCCAACATACGGAAACATGAATGTGCAAATCACGTCACAAAAAACTATACAGCCCATCTATATAATTTGTGCAAAAATAAAAAAGGTTTGTACACAAAATGTCTTCCCCGAGGAATTATCCAGCAACTGACAAAAAATTTAAGGGGTGCGATAAAAATAAATTCTGAAAATAATGGAACAGCAGAAGAATTGAAAATCTTGTTAAAAAGAGGTCCGTACCATGTTTTCGGAAACCACACAAAATGTGATTCTGGATGTCCTAAGATTGCTGAATTGACCGTGAATAGTAAAATAGAAGATCGGTGGAATAATTTTCCCCTGCACGTGTTTGAAGATGTTATGACAGAGGTCGATATTGTGTGTCGAAAAGCAGAGCAGCTTCGAAATGACGCAACTACAAACTTAGCTGAAAGCTACATGTCAGTTGTTGCTAAATTCATCGGAGGAAAGCAAATAAGCCGGTCTAAACGAGGTTCATATCATGCAAGAGTTCATGGAGCAAGTCTTGCTTATAATTCAGGTCCAAAATGGCATCAATTAGCTTGGAAAAATATTTTTGGGCTTAGTCCTTCTAGCGTAACAAAAAAATATTGTAATAAAACGGCTAAACTCCGTGTAATATCTAAACGTAATTTGACCAGTTATTATAGTGCTCTTGGAGGAAAACACGTTGCTAAGTTAAAAAATAGAAACTATAACTTTGGTAATCGTGACTATGGACCAAATTGCAATAAGCCAGACATGACTTCTGATGAAATGAATTTGGCCATACAAAAATATACTGACGAGAATTTAAAATTGGATTTTGCCAGTATAAGCTGTTTGTTCAACAGTACCAAGGGCCAATCCAAAAATGACACTTGGGTTGAAGAAAGATCTAAGAGAATAACTAGTAGTTACTTCCACAGAATTGCAACCAGAAAAAACAGCACCAGAGTTGCCCCAATTGTTCAGCAAATTCGAAACTTGGGACCTAGATTCTGCTCTGCCCTAATGAAAAAGGGCTTAGATTTAGAAGTAGTGGCACTAGAAGCATATGAAAACAAATTCAACTTAAAAGTCGTAAAGGGAGATCAAATAGGACTCAGTGTGCATCCACAGTATCAGTATCTTGCTGCATCTGTAGATGGGCTGCTCCCTAATGGCACACCTATAGAGATAAAAACGGTGCATAATATACCAGAGTTCAAAACCATTTATGATGTGGCCCAGTCAAAAAATTTAGTTAAAGCATTTTTTCTTGAATTATCCAGTGAAGGTCTTCAGCTAAAAAAAAATCACAGGTATTTCGCCCAGATACAAGGCCAACTCGAGATACTGGATAAAATGGTATGCCACTTAATAGTTTATAACTCTATTGAGGATTGGGAAATAATTACAGTTCACCGATCGAAAGACTACTGGGAAAAAATATTTCCGAAGCTTGAAGCCTTCTGGAATGAATCCTTACTTCCTGAAATTTTAGACTCAAGGGTTGCAAGGAATATGGAAATCAGAGAACCTGTGTCTGTAAAATGTACAACAGCCCACCAACCGAAGGACTCAAGCTTGTCTCAAGAAATAAAAAGAGGAAAAAAAAGAAGGTTGAGTCGAGTTGAAGTGAACAGCAAGAAAAAAAACGCACAGAAGGGATCGGGGAGAACAGTGAATTTACCAGGAACTCAATGCATGAAAACAGTGATTTTGAAGAAATAATTTGGTCTGATTTGGAATAGATAAATCTTCGTGTTTGATAAAAAAAAATGTGTTAAAAAATATTGGCAAGGAAAATTATTTTTTCCTCCATAAATTTCTGTCTCATTCTTCGTCAATGTCCAAAAATAATGAAGTTTCTTATCTGGTCTGAAGTATATTAAATACATTTAATACAAACAATTTTAGTTTTTTTCTTATAAATTTCTTGTATGTTACTTGGGCTTAGTATTTGTGATTTTTATAGTTTTTCCTACAATTATTACGTTTTCTGTACAATTCGTTCATTTTTGGTATTTAATTAAAGCGTCTTTAAGTTTTTTTCCGAAATCTTGTGCATCTCGCCCTAACACAAAATAACGTTAATGCCCTAATCTTATTACATGGAAAATAGCTTTCATCTTATTAATTCCAAAATACTGACACAAAAAAACCACTATAAAAATCAAGGTGACTGGAAAGATATTGAAAATGAACTGAATGTGTAATGTATAATTATTTAGTGTTTAATATACTAATTACAGGAAACATCAACAATTAAGGTTTACAGATTCTATTTAGCGACAATTTTTTATTTTGGTTTACGGTTAGAACGGAACTCTAGTCGAACTCCTATGGGCAGTAATTTGTGTCCTTTTTGGTTTAACTTTAGCACTCATTTTAATTTTTAATCGTTTAGGATTTAATTATTTGTATATAGCAGTACCCATTTCTTTTATGTTTGGTATAATTATTTATTTTTATTTCTCTTCATTTTCAGTCAATTATGCATAGACAGTAATGTTTGACCGTTTCACATTTAGATCATTGAAGGATTTTATTTTCTGTCCGTCTGTTTCAAATGGCTCTTTAATTTTCAATTACTTAACTCACTAGCCTAATTGTATAATGTACATTCCCAGATTGCTATGAAATCACGATCTTGTATCAGACTTAGCAGACATCTGCCATGCTTGGGATACTTATGTCATGCTTGGCACAGATCATTCACTCTTAGTACTGTTCTCACAGTTCCTCTATGCTTGGCACACTTCTGCCATGCTTGGTACTAGCCACCTGAGGTATATGATTTCTGAGAGTGAAAAACCTCTCAAACATTCATCCTTTTTCTTTGGGTAGTTTACTTTTGCATGTGCGGACTGTTTGTTTTCGTTGTTGTATTTTAATGGGGGCAGATACGATGGACAAGGGTTTTTAAATTCCTTTTGGGAAATCCCAAACTTTTTACTGTTATCGCTTTTCTTCTATTTCAATAAAAATTCTTTTTTATGTGCTTTAACCCGTATGCGCCTGAGAGGCTATATTTCTTCCAAAATAAGTTCATTAGTACGGGTATGCATTGAGTTTTTCGTTTTACACAAACTTTTCCTCTTGTTATCTTCCCAATAAATTAGTTTTATTTCCATCAATTCTGTTTATGTGCTACTTTTTCATAGTAAATTTATGATGGAATGGCGGATTAGTCTTCTTAGTTATTTAGCAGGATGAGATTGAGGAGCACAAAAACACAAACGTACGCAAACACAGGAACAAGTCTACACACACACATCAAATTACCAATTACGCACTTATTGTTTGATGCAAGCTGTGCTAGAGTTTTGTTCGCAGGAATTCTTCAATTCAATTCAATCATATATATTTAAATAAAAACACATAATTACATGTACATAATCTGCCAGGAAAGCACAAAAGTGCTTGACTAGGGCAGAAACTTAACTAAAGAATAATTAAACAATCAACTAACAGAAACAACGAATCAACTGGATTTATCAAAAAAGAAAAAAAAGAGAAAAAAGGGGAGTGACGAAGAGAAAGAAAAGAAAAAAAAGAAAATAAAAGAAAAGATCGAAAAGAGGAGGACCGCATGATATTCAAGTCTAAACAGTATTTCTGGAACGACCCTTCACTGCTCGCTTGAAGGTAGTAAGTTTATTTGAGTTCCGGATTTCCAAGGGGATTGAATTCCAGATAGCTGGTGCATATCCGTAGAAAGTCCTTTGCGAAAGCCAAGTTGGGTATCGCACAGAAGATTCTACTCCTGGAGGTAATCATACATTCTTTCATGGACTACTTTCTCATAAATCTTCGAAAAAAAGGTAAAATAGAAATGGATCGGTAATTACTCGGTTCATTTTTTGACTTCCCTTTGTGAAGGGGTAGCACTCAGGCTAATTTAAGTCTTTCTGGAAAAGTTCCCTGTTCAAGTGATAAATTAATCAGATGAGTCAAAATAGAAATAACAATTGTTTTTGTTGCTTTAACGATACTTCATCTACTCCACAGGATTGTTATTTCATACACATAATTATTTCATTTATTTCATTTTCATCACAATTTGTAAAAAGGAATTCAGAAGTAACATGACGAGGTTTAAGTTTGGGAACTGGTGGACTTCGAGAACTGAAGATTAAAAGAAAATAGCCAGGTGGGTGTTTCACCCACCTGGCTAACTGCTTGCAATTCTCAATACCCAAGGGTTCTCCCAATAGCCAAACAATTTTCATTTCCAAACGGACTCGGTCTCGGTTGAGGTTTGGGAGAGTTCACGCTTTACATTTCAAAACAGACACCCATCTCGAAAATAAAAGATTTGTCTACTTTTCGTACAAGTTCTACCATTTGCATTCAATGCACATCGAATCAAAATCTCTGAGCGAAAAAATATAGGATTACCCTTTAAATTGATGTGCAAAAGAAAACACTATTTTTAGCTCAGCAGTGGGTATATTTTCTTTTACATAACCTGTTCATTTAAATTAATCTCCGTAGAATCTAACGTGCTTTTGCTAAACAAACATCTTTTGTTTTTTTCTCCCACTTGTTTATGTTTTTGTCAAGTCTCATAAACGAGTTTGCTATCGAATAGATACTAGCAGTGGCGTTATTAAGATTCTTAGAATCTGTTTCAGAAATTGGGCGGGAACAAAAAAGACCATTAGCCTTAAGACAATTGTTCATCCCCGAACAAATAAAAAAAAAAAAAAAAAAAAAAAAAAAATTTCAGACCACCACAAATCTCTATGGAGGATTGCGAAACCATAATTAGACAAACATGTTTCATACCAAAAGGCCAAACGGTCCACTGTGTTAGGATTTATAGCTTGTCTAACGTGTGGGGAAAGGTCAAATAGAAAAACCAAAGTAAGAACATTTCAGGAACTTTTCAATATCACTTCTTTACCCAGCTGTATACAATAAATCGCGATAGGACATCCCAGCTGATATCCTATCGCATTAATGAAAAAAAAACTCGCATGAATCCTGACGACACAAGTCCAAATGTATATTCATGACCACCATGAAAGTGTTTCAATGTCATAATAAGTTTGGGGTACAGGTTCTGCCTGAAAAATGTTCATTTACTGTAGCAATGGAGCCAACCTGTGTTAGGAAGAAAAACGACACAATAAGGAAGAAAACCATCCTTCTCATTTGAAGGGGGGTTCTTAATCTTTCTTAATGAACTCAAAGTAGGGTTTTGGAATCAGTACCAATTATGATTAAAGAAGTCAGAATTGTCAGAAACAACTGCTTCGGAGCTAAAAATGCTAGCATAATTTGGTAGAGTTGGAGTCAGAATCGAAGGGAAAAAATAGGTATTTGTTTATTATTCAGAATACACTCCATAAGTGAAGTTAGGTTCTTTCGTGAAACAAACTACGATGCAGGTACATTTTAATAAAATATTTTATATATAGAGGTGGTTAGGTTAGGTTAAGTTAGGTATTTGATATAATGCACCCCCCCCCCTAATGTGCAAATATATAGACCAAACTTTGATAAAGCTAATGGAATAAAACATATGATATCCACACATAGAACATATATGATATCCAGGATATGATATCCTGGAAAAATATAATTGCCTCTTTTCTAGTCTGGCAAATCCCAAGTCTTCATTTCAATATCCATGTTTACACACTATCTTCAATCACTATGCGTAGCAAACTAAATTAAGTTTTGTCTTTGTGGCTATGAACCCGGATTTTCTCAGCAAAATTCTTGAGTTTGTTCTGAGTAATACACAAGTACGCTGATACACAAAAACGCAGAACTCTTTTTCCTGATTCTAATCAAATAATTACACAGAATTGCAGTTTTATGGAAAACTAAAAGTTTCAATTTAGCAACGAAATTGCCTAGATGTCATCATTTTTCGAGTTTCAACAAATGAAGACAAGAGCTAAGAGCCCATATGGCACTTTTGACGAGGCCGGAAGAGCCAAGAGCTCATATGGTATGAGCTCTAGCAAAATTCTAAGAATCAACAAATTGATTTAAAAGAAAAATCAGAGGCTTAATGCCGGTCGGGATTTAAAATAAGAGCTCTGAGTCACGAGGTCCTTCTAAATATCAAAATTCATTAAGATCCGATCACCCACTCGGTCTCTGATGATAAGATCCTTTCAGAAAATCAATTTCACCCTTATTTGCTAAGTTATAAATACCTCATTTTTTCTAATTTTTCCTCTCCCTTCAACCCCCTAGATGGTCGAATCGGGGAAAACGCTTTTATTAACAAGTCAATTTGTGCAGCTCTCTGACACGCCTACCAATTTTCATCGTCCTGGCACGTCCAGAAGCACCAAACTCGCCAAAGCACTGAAGCCCACCCCCATAGCTCTCCCAAAGAGAACGGATCCAGTACGGTTACCTTAATCACGTATCTACGACATTTGCTTATTCTACCCACCAAGTTTCATCCCGATTTCTCCACTCTAAGCGTTTTCCAAGATTTCCGGTTAACCCCTCCAACTCCCCCCAATGTCAACAGATCTGGTCGGGATTTGAAATAAGAGCTTTGAGGCTTGAGTCATTTCTAAATATCAAATTTCATTAAGATCCGGTCAAAGTTTCTTAAGTTAATAGTACCTCAATTTTTCTAATTTTTCCAAATTAACACCCCCCAGCTCCCCCAAAGAGAACGGATCCGTTTCAATTATGTCAATCATGTATCTATAACATGTGCTTATTCTTCCTATCAAGTTTGATCCTGATGTCTCCACTCTAAGCATTTTCCAAGATTTCCGGTTTCCAATATTTCTGTTTCTCCCCTCCAACCCTCTATGTCACCGGATCCAATTCGAATTGAAAATGTAGCATCTGAGACAGAAGATCGTTCAATATATCAAGTTTCATTAAGATCCAATCACCCATTCGTGACACAAAGATATCTTAACTTTCACGTTTTCAAAGAATTCCGTTTTCTCCCTCCAACTCCCCCCAATGTCACCAGATCTGGTGGTGATTTAAAATGAGAGCTCTAAAGCACAAGATCCTTTTATATCAAATTTCATTAAGATCTGATCACCCGTTCGTAAGTTACAGATACCTCATTGTTTTTCTAATTTTTTCCGAATTACTCCCCCCCCCACCTCAACAAAGAGAACGGATCTGGTCCGGTTATGTCAGTCACGTATCTTGAACTTGTTTTTAATCTTCCCACCAAGTTCCATCCTGATATCTCCGCTTTAAGTGTTTTCCAAGATTTCCGGTCCCCTCACCCATTGACGATAGATGCGGTCGGGAATTAAGATAAGAGATCTGAGTTACGAGGTCCTTCTAAGTATGAAATTTCATTAAGATCCGATCACTCCTTCGTAAATTAAATATTTCTCATTTTTCTAATTTTTCAGAATTAACCCTCCCCCCAACTCCCCCAAATAGAGCGAATCCGTTCCGGTTATGTCAATCACGTATCTAGGACTTCTGCTTATTTTCCCCACCAAGTTTCATCCCGATCCCTGCACTCCAAGCGTTTTCCAAAATTTCGGGTCCCCCCTCCAACTCCCCCCAATGTCACCGGATCCAGTCGGGATTTAAAATAAGAGCTTTGAGACACGATATCCTTCTAAATATCAAATTTCATTAAGATCCGATCGCCCGTTCGTAAGTTAAAAATACCTCATTTTTTCCTAATTTTTCCGACTTAACCGTCCCCCCACTCCCCCCCCCCAGATGGTCGAATCGGGGAAACGACAATTTCTAATTTAATTTGGTCTGGTTTCTGATACGCCTGCCAAAGTTCGTCGTCCTAGCTTACCTGGAAGTGTCTAAACTAGCAAAACCAGGACAGACAGACAGACCGACCGACAGAAATTGCGGTCGCTATATGTCACTTGGTAGATACCATAAAAATCCTTTCTTCCCACTCAAAGTGAATTCGAGATGTCTGGCTTTGTATGTGATTCAAACATTTAGGGGCTCATTTTACAGTCTTTCGTAGTACAAGTACATTTGAAGGCCAATGAAACTACCAACAAGCTGAGATAAATTATAGTCCGTTTCAAAACAGGTATACAAAACTGGAATGCAATCAAGCAATTTCACTTTATTTGTTATACAATTGACGGCGTAAAAACAGGTTTGTCAACAAAGAAAAGAAGATACAATCCCAGCAGATCTGTTTATGAATAGAGTAGCCGCAGTCAATTGAGTAAAGTGAATCTGAAATCATGGAAGACCTTCATCAATTAACGGATGATCAGAAAGACATACTGAAAAAGGTAATGAGCTAATGTTTTGACACCTCCCAAGAAACTATACACTTGTTACTTCATGTAAATCGGAATGCAGGACCAGAGGTAAATTAGGTCGAGGAATTTCTCAGTTCGTGGTAACGAACTGTAGTAAGGAGCGACCCGGCTCAATAGTAACCGAAACTCCAAAAACCAGAATTTTGATACCAATAGTATAAGTTATATCAAGCTTAGTCTTAGCTATCAAAAGTTACGAGCCTGAGAAAAATTTGTCTTATTTTAGAAAGTAGGGGGAAAAATCCCCTAAAAGTCATAGAATTTTAACAAAAATCCCACCATCAGATTAAGCGTATCAGAGAACCGTACTGTAGAAGTTTAAAGCTCCTATCTACAAAAATGCAGAATTTTGTATTGTTTGCCAGAAGACAGATCACGGATGCGTGTTTATTTGTGTGTTTGTTTTTCCTAGG
>NW_027067573.1:0-11715 GCF_032884065.1 Artemia franciscana
ATATCTATCTATATTCACAGGTGGGACATAGGGACACAACTACAATGGCGCGTAACTATTATGGCGCGTAACGACTTACGCGCGCGGGGGGGCTTGGGGGGGGCGCGAAGCGCCCCCACCAACTAGGTGTTGGGGTGGCGCGAAGCGCCACCCCAACAGCTAGTATGTATATATATATATACTAGCTGTTGGGGTGGCGCTTCGCGCCACCCCAACACCTAGTTGGTGGGGGCACTCCGCGCCCCCCCAATCCTCCCGCGCGCGTAAGTCGTTACGCGCCATATTAGTTACGCGCCATTGTAGTTGTGTCCCTATGTCCCACCTGTGAATATAGATATATATAGATATATATATATATATATATATATATATATATATATATATATATATATATATATATATATATATATATATATATATATATATATATATATATATATATATATATATATATATATATATATATATATGTCTTTAACTACGTAAAACTTGCGAATATACAACATTCTTTGCTGTCCCATTGTCTGTGCATATAAATATATTGTCAGGTTTACCGACTCTTGAACATGCAACATATAATGGTCCATGGGAAAACAATCCGTATTCAGATCTATACCTCATGATTCTAATGATTGCCCGTGAGCTTTGTTGATGGTGATTGCTAATCGACCATTCCCTGTGTCGCCATCGTCATTTATATATCCACCTGTGCCCCCCGGCGTCCCCTTTGTAGTTTTGTCCCTGTGTCCCGGTCGTCATTTATATTCCCTGTGTCCCGGTCGTCATTTGCTTCCCGGTGTCCCAGTCTGTAATTTCTCTTTGAGTGTCCCGGGTGTCATTTATATTCCTTGTGTCCCGGTGTCCCGGTCGTCATTTATATCCCCCTGTGCCCCCCGGCGTCCCCGTTGTAGTTGTGTCCCTGTGTCCCGGTCGTCATTTATATTCCCTGTGTCCCGGTCGTCATTTCTATCCCGGTGTCCCAGTCTGTATATACATTCGTTTTATAGTTTTGTTTTTCTCCTTTATTTTTTTCCTTTTTTATTTTTTTTCTTTTTTAGTTTATTTAGATTTTTAGATTTTTTAGTTTTTTTATTAGTTTTTAGTTTTTTTTTTCTTTTTAGTTTTTTTGTAGTTTTTACCTTTTTTTAGTTTTTTCAGTTTTTTTTTACTTATGTCCTGTTCGTCATTTATACTCCCTGTGTCCCGGTCGTCATTTGTGTCCCGGTGCTTTGTTGATTGCTAATCGAACATTCCTTTTGTCCCGGTCGCTTTCTCTTTGAGTGTGGTCATTTATATTTTCTATGTGCCGGTGTCCCGGTCGTCATTTGTGTCCCGATTTCCCGGTCTGTAATTTCGTCAGTTGAAAACATGACGTCAGTCGACACACAAACATGACGTCACCCGACAGACAGACCCACACACACATTTTTTAGGTTTTTTAGTTTTTATTGAAGTTTTTATCTTTTTATTTTTATTATTTTTATTTATATTTTTTTAGTTTTCTTTTTCTCCTTTATTTTTCAGTTTTTTTCCTTTTTTTAATTTTTTTCCTTTTTAGTTCTTTTAGTTTTTACCTTTTTAGTTTTTTTTTAGTTTTTTAGTTTTTTAGCTTTTTTTAGTTTTTTTAATTAGTTTTTAAGTTTATTTTATGGTTTTTTCCTTTCTTTAGTTTTTTTTTAGTTTTTTACCTTTTTTTTAGTTTTTTTTTAATTTTTAAGCTTTTTTAGATTTTTTTATTTTTTTCTTTTTAGTTTTTTTTGTAGTTTTTACCTTCTTTAGATTTTTGCTTCTTTTATATTAATGCTAAAGCCAAAGTTCGAACCTGGAACCTCTTGAACCTAGAACCTGGAACATAACGCCTTATCAACTCAGCTACATCGGCTTGAATACATTCGTTTTTGAATTGGTATATGATGAAATAATTCAGACGTCATATTATATGATGAAAAAAATTTTTAGTTTTTTTTTTCCTTTTTTTCTTTTTAGTTTTTTATTGGTTTTTACCTTTTTTTTAGCTTTTTTAGTTTTTTTCGTTTTTTCTTTTTAGTGTTTTTTGTAGTTTTTATCTTTTTATTTTTTTTTTATTTTTATTCATACTTTTTTAGTTTTCTTTTTCTCTTTTATTTTTCAGTTTTTCCTTTTTTTTAGTTTTTTTCTTTTTTAGTTTTTATTTTTTTATAGTTTTTTACCTTTTTTTAGTTTTTTTAGTTTTTAGGCTTTTTTAGTTTTTTTAGTAGTTTTTAGTTTTTTTGTAGTTTTCGCCTTTTTTTAGTTTTTTCAGTTTTTTTTTAGTTTTTAGTTTTTTACCTTTTTTTAGTTTTTTTTTAGTTTTTTAGCTTTTTAGTTTTTTCCTTTTTAGTTTTTTTGTAGTTTTTATGTTTTTAGTTTTTTTCTTCTTTTGTATTAGTGTGAAATAATTCAGACGTCATATGCGGACAAACACGACGTCACTCGACAGAGAGACAGACAGACATAACCCACAAACAACTTATTTATATATATATAGGAGATATCTATATTTATCACTAATGTAGGAAAACAGTCTTCCTTTTCTCCTTCTGTCCCTTGTTTTTAATGTGTGTTGTGCTGTTGCATTGGTGATTTCTCTTTTCATTATATATCTATCTTCTATATATATATAAAAATAAGTTGTCTGTGGATGGATGTGTGGATGGATGTGTCAGGTGACGTCACCTGAAAAAACTGGATCAGGTGACGTCAAAACTGAAAAAACTAAAAAAAGGCAAAAACTACAAAAAAAACTAAAAACTAATAAAAAAAATAAAAAAGCTAAAAAACTAAAAAAACTAAAAAAAGGCAAAAACTACAAAAAAACTAAAAACTAATAAAAAAGCTAAAAAACTAAAAAAACTAAAAAAAGGCAAAAACTACAAAAAAAACTAAAAACTAATAAAAAAAATAAAAAAGCTAAAAAACTAAAAAAACTAAAAAAACTAAAAAAAGGTAAAAAACTAAAAAAACTAAAAACTAAAAAAAACTAAAAAAAAGGAAAAAACTGAAAAATAAGCTAAAATAAAGGTAAAAACCAATAAAAAACTAAAAAAAACTGAAAAAACTAAAAAAAGGCAAAAACTACAAAAAAAACTAAAAACTAATAAAAAAAGTAAAAAAGCTAAAAAACTAAAAAAACTAAAAAAACTAAAAAAAGGTAAAAAACTAAAAACAATAAAAAATAAAAAAAAACTAAAAAAAAGGAAAAAACTGAAAAATAAGCTAAAATAAATGACGACACTCAAAGAGAAAGCGACCAGGACAAAAGGAATGTTCGATTAGCAATCAACAAAGCACCGGGACACAGGGAGTATAAATGACGACCAGGACATAAGTAAAAAAAAAATTAACCAAACTAAAAAGAAGGTAAAAACTACAAAAAAACTAAAAAGAAAAAAAAAAACTAAAAACTAATAAAAAAACTAAAAAATCTAAAAATCTAAAAAAACTAAAAAAGAAAAAAAAAGGAAAAAAATAAAGGAGAAAAACAAAACTAAAAAACGAATGTATATACAGACCGGTACACCGGGATACAAATGACGACCGGGACACAGGGAATATAAATGACGACCGGGACACAGGGACACAACTACAACGGGGACACCGGGGGAAACAGGGGGATATAAATGACAACCGGGACAAAAAAACTAAAAAGAAAAACAAAACTAAAAAACGAATGTATATGCAGACCGGGACACCGGGATACAAATGACGACCGGGACACAGGGAATATAAATGACGACCGGGACACCATCAACAAAGCTCAAGGGCAATCATTAGAATCATGAGGTATAGATCTGAATACAGATTGTTTTCCCATGGACCATTATATGTTGCATGTTCAAGAGTCGGTAAACCTGACAATCTATTTATATGCAAAGACAATGGGACAGCAAAGAATGTTGTATATTCGCAAGTTTTACGTAGTTAAAACCATATATATATATATATATATATCTATATATATAAAAATAAGTTGTCTGTCTGTGGATGTGTGGATGGATGTGTGGATGGATGTGTCAGGTGACGTCACCTGAAAAAACTGGATTAGGTGACGTCAAAACTGAAAAAACTAAAAAAAGGCAAAAACTACAAAAAAAAACTAAAAACTAATAAAAAAAATAAAAAAGCTAAAAAACTAAAAAAACTATAAAGGTAAAAACCAATAAAAAACTAAAAAAAAAACTGAAAAAACTAAAAAAAGGCAAAAACTACAAAAAAAAACTAAAAACTAATAAAAAAAGTAAAAAAGCTAAAAAACTAAAAAAACTAAAAAAACTAAAAAAGGTAAAAAACTAAAAAAAATAAAAAATAAAAAAAAACTAAAAAAAAGGAAAAAACTGAAAAATAAGCTAAAATAAAGGTAAAAACCAATAAAAAACTAAAAAAAAAGGAAAAAACTAATAAATGACGACACTCAAAGAGAAAGCGACCAGGACAAAAGGAATGTTCGATTAGCAATCAACAAAGCACCGGGACACAGGGAGTATAAATGACGACCAGGACATAAGTAAAAAAAAAAAAACTATCTATATATATAAAAATAAGTTGTCTGTGGATCTGTGGATCGTGGATCAGGTGACGTCACCTGAAAAAACTGGATCAGGTGACGTCAAAACTGAAAAAACTAAAAAAAAGGCAAAAACTACCCATTGTCGGGGATACCGGGGGAAACAGGGGGATATAAATGACGACCGGGACAAAAAAACTAAAAAGAAATAAAAACTAATAAAAAAAAACTAAAAAATCTAAAAATCTAAATAAGCTTAAAAAGAAAAAAAAAGGAAAAAAATAAAGGAGAAAAACAAAACTAAAAAACGAATGTATATACAGACCGGGACACCGGGATACAAATGATGACCGGGACCCGGGACACAGGGAATATAAATGACGACCGGGACACAGGGACACAACTACAACGGGGACACCGGGGGAAACAGGGGGATAACCTGACAATCTATTTATATGCAAAGACAATGGGACAGCAAAGAATGTTGTATATTCGCAAGTTTTACGTAGTTAAAACCATATATATATACTAGCTGTTGGGGTGGCGCTTCGCGCCACCCCAACACCTAGTTGGTGGGGGCGCTTCGCGCCCCCCCCAAGCCCCCCCGCGCGCGTAAGTCGTTACGCGCCATAATAGTTACGCGCCATTGTAGTTGTGTCCCTATGTCCCACCTGTGAATATAGATATATATATATATATATGGTTTTAACTACGTAAAACTTGCGAATATACAACATTCTTTGCTGTCCCATTGTCTTTGCATATAAATAGATTGTCAGGTTATCCCCCTGTTTCCCCCGGTGTCCCCGTTGTAGTTGTGTCCCTGTGTCCCGGTCGTCATTTATATTCCCTGTGTCCCGGGTCCCGGTCATCATTTGTATCCCGGTGTCCCGGTCTGTATATACATTCGTTTTTTAGTTTTGTTTTTCTCCTTTATTTTTTTCCTTTTTTTTTCTTTTTTAGCTTATTTAGATTTTTAGATTTTTTAGTTTTTTTTATTAGTTTTTAGTTTTATTTCTTTTTAGTTTTTTTGTCCCGGTCGTCATTTATATCCCCCTGTTTCCCCCGGTGTCCCCGTTGTAGTTGTATCCCTGTGTCCCGGTCGTTATTTATATTCCCTGTGTCCCGGTCGTCATTTGTATCCCGGTGTACCGGTCTGTATATACATTCGTTTTTTAGTTTTGTTTTTCTCCTTTATTTTTTTCCTTTTTTTTTCTTTTTTAGTTTATTTAGATTTTTAGATTTTTTAGTTTTTTTATTAGTTTTTAGTTTTTTTTTCTTTTTAGTTTTTTTGTAGTTTTTACCTTCTTTTTAGTTTTGTTAATTTTTTTTTTTACTGTGTCCTGGTCGTCATTTATACTCCCTGTGTCCCGGTGCTTTGTTGATTGCTAATCGAACATTCCTTTTGTCCTGGTCGCTTTCTCTTTGAGTGTCGTCATTTATTTTTTTTTTTTTTAGTTCTTTTAGTTTTTACCTTTTTTAGTTTTTTTTTAGTTTTTAGTTTTTTTAGTTTTTTACCTTTTTTTAGTTTTTTTAGTTTTTTAGCTTTTTTATTTTTTTTATTAGTTTTTAGTTTTTTTGTAGTTTTTGCCTTTTTTTTTTAGTTTTTTGTCCTGGTCGCTTTCTCTTTGAGTGTCGTCATTTATTAGTTTTTTTCCTTTTTTTTTAGTTTTTTATTGGTTTTTACCTTTATTTTAGCTTATTTTTCAGTTTTTTCCTTTTTTTTAGTTTTTTTTTATTTTTATTTTTTTAGTTTTTTACCTTTTTTTAGTTTTTTAGTTTTTTTAGTTTTTTAGCTTTTTTACTTTTTATTAGTAGTTTTTAGTTTTTTTTTGTAGTTTTTGCCTTTTTTTAGTTTTTTCAGTTTTTTTTTTAGTTTTTTATTGGTTTTTACCTTTATAGTTTTTTTAGTTTTTTAGCTTTTTATTTTTTTTATTAGTTTTTAGTTTTTTTTGTAGTTTTTGCCTTTTTTTAGTTTTTTCAGTTTTGACGTCACCTAATCCAGTTTTTTCAGGTGACGTCACCTGACACATCCATCCACACATCCATCCATCCATCCATCCACAGACAACTTATTTTTATATATATAGATATATCTATATCACAGGTGGGACATAGGGACACAACTACAATGGCGCGTAACTATTATGGCGCGTAACGACTTACGCGCGCGGGGGGGCTTGGGGGGGGCGCGAAGCGCCCCACCAACTAGGTGTTGGGGTGGCGCGAAGCGCCACCCCAACAGCTAGTATATATATATATATATATATATATATATATATATATCTATATATATAAAAATAAGTTGTCTGTGTGTGGATCAGGTGACGTCATGTTTGTCCGCATATGACGTCTGAATTATTTCACACTAATACAAAAGAAGAAAAAAACTAAAAAAGGTAAAAACTACAAAAAAAAACAAAAAAAACTAAAAAGAAAAAAAAAGCTAAAAAACTAAAAAAAACTAAAAAAGGTAAAAATCTAATAACTAAAAAAAACTGAAAAAAATAAAAAAGGCAAAAACTACAAAAAAAATAAAAACTAATAAAAAAACTAAAAAAGCTAAAAAACTAAAAAAACTAAAAAAAACTAAAAAAAGGTAAAAAACTAAAAAAAACTAAAAACTAAAAAAGAAAAAAACTAAAAAAAGGAAAAAACTGAAAAATAAAAGAGAAAAAGAAAACTAAAAAAATAGAATAAATATATATAAAAATAAGTTGTTTGTGGGTTATGTCTGTCTGTCTGTCTGTCGAGTGACGTCGTGTTTGTCCGCATATGACGTCTGAATTATTTCACACTAATACAAAAGAAGAAAAAAAACTAAAAAAGGTAAAAACTACAAAAAAAACTAAAAGAAAAAAAACTAAAATAGCTAAAAAACTAAAAAAAACTAAAAAAAGGTAAAAACTAAAAACTAAAAAAACTGAAAAAACTAAAAAAAGGCAAAAACTAAAAAAAAACTAAAAACTAATAAAAAAACTAAAAAAGCTAAAAAACTAAAAAAACTAAAAAAACTAAAAAAAGGTAAAAAACAAAAAAAAACTAAAAACTAAAAAGAAAAAACTAAAAAAAAGGAAAAAACTGAAAAATAAGAGAAAAAGAAAACTAAAAAAATATTAATAAATATAAAAAAATAATATAAATATAATATAAATTAGCAATCAACAAAGCACCGAGACACAAATGACGACCGGGACACAGGGAGTATAAATGACGACCAGGACATAAGTAAAAAAAAAAAAAAACTAAAAAAACTAAAAAAATGGTAAAAACTACAAAAAAACTAAAAACTAATAAAAAACTAAAAATCTAAATAAACTAAAAAAGAAAAAAAGAAAAAAGGAAAAAAATAAAGGAGAAAAACAAAACTAAAAAACGAATGTATATACAGACCGGGACACCGGGATACAAATGACGACCGGACACAGGGAATATAAATGACGACCGGGACACAGGGACACAACTACAATGGGACGCCGGGGGCACAGGGGGATATAAATGACGACCGGGACACCGGGACACAAGGAATATAAATGACGCCCGGGACACTCAAAGAGAAATCACAGACTGGAACACCGGGACACAAATGACGACCGGGACACATAACCGACCGGAATATAAGTGACGACCGGGACACAGGGACATAACTACAAAGGGGACGCCGGGGTGCACAGGGGGATATATAAATGACGATGGCGACTCAGGGAATGGTCGATTAGCAATCACCATCAACAAGCTCAAGAGCAATCATTAGAATCATGAGGTATAGATCTGAATACGGATTGTTTTCCCATGACCATTATATGTTGCATGTTCAAGAGTCGGTAAACTGACAATCTATTTATATGCACAGACAATGGGACAGCAAAGAATGTTGTATATTCGCAAGTTTTACGTAGTTAAAAACATATATATATATATATATATCTATATATATAAAAATAAGTTGTCTGTGGATGGATGGATGGATGTGTCAGGTGACGTCACCTGAAAAAAACTGGATTAGGTGACGTCAAAACTGAAAAAACTAAAAAAAGGCAAAAACTACAAAAAAAACTAAAAACTAATAAAAAAATAAAAAAGCTAAAAAACTAAAAAAACTATAAAGGTAAAAACCAATAAAAAACTAAAAAAAAAACTGAAAAAACTAAAAAAAGGCAAAAACTACAAAAAAAAACTAAAAACTAATAAAAAAAGTAAAAAAGCTAAAAAACTAAAAAAACTAAAAAAACTAAAAAAAGGTAAAAAACTAAAAAAAATAAAAAATAAAAAAAAACTAAAAAAAGGAAAAAACTGAAAAATAAGCTAAAATAAAGGTAAAAACCAATAAAAAACTAAAAAAAAAAAGGAAAAAACTAATAAATGACGACACTCAAAGAGAAAGCGACCAGGACAAAAGGAATGTTCGATTAGCAATCAACAAAGCACCGGGACACAGGGAGTGACGACACTCAAAGAGAAAGCGACCAGGACAAAAGGAATGTTCGATTAGCAATCAACAAAGCACCGGGACACAGGGAGTATAAATGACGACCAGGACACAAGTAAAAAAAAAAATTAACAAAACTAAAAAGAAGGTAAAAACTACAAAAAAACTAAAAAGAAAAAAAAACTAAAAACTAATAAAAAAACTAAAAAATCTAAAAATCTAAATAAACTAAAAAAGAAAAAAAAAGGAAAAAAATAAAGGAGAAAAACAAAACTAAAAAACGAATGTATATACAGACCGGTACACCGGGATACAAATGACGACCGGGACACAGGGAATATAAATGACGACCGGGACACAGGGACACAACTACAACGGGGACACCGGGGGAAACAGGGGGATATAAATGACGACCGGGACAAAAAAACTAAAAAGAAAAAAAAACTAAAAACTAATAAAAAAACTAAAAAATCTAAAAATCTAAATAAGCTAAAAAAGAAAAAAAAAGGAAAAAAATAAAGGAGAAAAACAAAACTAAAAAACGAATGTATATACAGACCGGGACACCGGGATACAAATGACGACCGGGACCCGGGACACAGGGAATATAAATGACGACCGGGACACAGGGACACAACTACAACGGGGACACCGGGGGAAACAGGGGGATGTAAATGACGACCGGGACACCGGGACAGGGAATGGTCGATTAGCAATCACCATCAACAAAGCTCAAGGGCAATCATTAGAATCATGAGGTATAGATCTGAATACAGATTGTTTTCCCATGGACCATTATATGTTGCATGTTCAAGAGTCGGTAAACCTGACAATCTATTTATATGCAAAGACAATGGGACAGCAAAGAATGTTGTATATTCGCAAGTTTTACGTAGTTAAAACCATATATATATATCTATCTATATTCACAGGTGGGACATAGGGACACAACTACAATGGCGCGTAACTATTATGGCGCGTAACGACTTACGCGCGCGGGGGGGCTTGGGGGGGGCGCGAAGCGCCCCCACCAACTAGGTGTTGGGGTGGCGCGAAGCGCCACCCCAACAGCTAGTATATATATATATATATATATATATATATATATATATATATATATATATATATATATATATATATATATATATATATATATATATCTATCTATATTCACAGGTGGGACATAGGGACACAACTACAATGGCGCGTAACTAATATGGCGCGTAACGACTTACGCGCGCGGGGGGGCTTGGGGGGGGCGCGAAGCGCCCCCACCAACTAGGTGTTGGGGTGGCGCGAAGCGCCACCCCAACAGCTAGTATATATATATATATCTATCTTCTATATATATAAAAATAAGTTGTCTGTCTGTGGATGGATGGATGGATTTGTCAGGTGACGTCACCTGAAAAAACTGGATTAGGTGACGTCAAAACTGAAAAAACTAAAAAAAGGCAAAAACTACAAAAAAAACTAAAAACTAATAAAAAAAATAAAAAAGCTAAAAAACTAAAAAAACTATAAAGGTAAAAACCAATAAAAAACTAAAAAAAAAACTGAAAAAACTAAAAAAAGGCAAAAACTACCAAAAAAAACTAAAAACTAATAAAAAAAGTAAAAAAGCTAAAAAACTAAAAAAACTAAAAAAACTAAAAAAAGGTAAAAAACTAAAAAAAATAAAAAATAAAAAAAAAACTAAAAAAAAAGGAAAAAACTGAAAAATAAGCTAAAATAAAGGTAAAAACCAATAAAAAACTAAAAAAAAAAGGAAAAAACTAATAAATGACGACACTCAAAGAGAAAGCGACCAGGACAAAAGGAATGTTCGATTAGCAATCAACAAAGCACCGGGACACAGGGAGTATAAATGACGACCAGGACATAAGTAAAAAAAAAAAACTATCTATATATATAAAAATAAGTTGTCTGTGGATCTGTGGATCGTGGATCAGGTGACGTCACCTGAAAAAACTGGATCAGGTGACGTCAAAACTGAAAAAACTAAAAAAAGGCAAAAACTACAAAAAAAACTAAAAACTAATAAAAAAAATAAAAAAGCTAAAAAACTAAAAAAACTAAAAAAAGGCAAAAACTACAAAAAAAAACTAAAAACTAATAAAAAAGCTAAAAAACTAAAAAAACTAAAAAAAAGGCAAAAACTACAAAAAAACTAAAAACTAATAAAAAAAATAAAAAAGCTAAAAAACTAAAAAAACTAAAAAAACTAAAAAAAGGTAAAAAACTAAAAAAACTAAAAACTAAAAAAAAAACTAAAAAAGGTAAAAACTAAAAGAACTAAAAAAGAAAAAAATAAATGACGACACTCAAAGAGAAAGCGACCAGGACAAAAGGAATGTTCGATTAGCAATCAACAAAGCACCGGGACACAGGGAGCATAAATGACGACCAGGACACAAGTAAAAAAAAAAATTAACAAAACTAAAAAGAAGGTAAAAACTACAAAAAAACTAAAAAGAAAAAAAAACTAAAAACTAATAAAAAAACTAAAAAATCTAAAAATCTAAATAAACTAAAAAAGAAAAAAAAAGGAAAAAAATAAAGGAGAAAAACAAAACTAAAAAACGAATGTATATACAGACCGGTACACCGGGATACAAATGATGGACAAAAAAACTAAAAAGAAATAAAAACTAAAAACTAATAAAAAAAACTAAAAAAATCTAAAAATCTAAATAAGCTAAAAAAGAAAAAAAAAGGAAAAAAATAAAGGAGAAAAACAAAACTAAAAAACGAATGTATATAC
>NW_027067574.1:0-11711 GCF_032884065.1 Artemia franciscana
ACAGAGTATTAGCTTCTTATGAGCAAAAGAAACATTTCGGTCATTCTATCTATTTTTTTTCTATTTTATACAATGATTTAAAAGCGGGGGGGGGGCGGCAACCACCCAAGTTCCTCTCCTAATTCCTGTACGAGGAGTACAGGAATTATTAAATTACATCCACCATGGATTGTAGAAAACGTACAGAAATAATATGAAAAAAACTTCGTTTTCTTAAATAGTTAAAGAGGCTGCGTCCCAAAGTCGAACCTTAAAACGTACAGGAATTAGAAGAGGCAGTTGGGGGGCTGCCGCCCCCCAAACCCCCAGCTTTTAAAGACTCTTTTGTACAGGTTTTTTGTTTTTTTGCTAACCCCCCGCTCTTGGCTTCGGAAAGGCCCTCTTTTAATTAACAAAAAATTGAAATGAATGAATAATGGAATAACTTCGAAAAATGTTAAACACAAGAGGACAGGAGAACCATTGCGCCGAAACTAGTAATTAGTAACAATGAAGTCCCCCACAAAAAAAACCTGTACAAAAGAGTCTTTAAAAGCTGGGGGTTTGGGGGGCGGCAGCCCCCCAACTGCCTCTTCTAATTCCTGTACGTTTTAAGGTTCGACTTTGGGACGCAGCCTCTTTAACTATTTAAGAAAACGAAGTTTTTTTCATATTATATAAAGAGACACGAAGAGGCTGTTTCAGATAGCAGCAACAGATAAGCACATATATCCTTCCTCAAGTTAATGATCAAGGTGTTAAAAGCTTCCCCTGTAGTGTCGTTAAAACACCTAGGCATTACGAACTAATCCGATCAAAGATTTATACGACCGCTAATAATTATCCAAAAGGTCACGATAAATCTGCGAGCTCTATATGCTATACTAGCTACTTTAAAATTTAGTTCGAATTGACAAGTAATAACAAAACTTTAGTGTGCATTGGCTTTCCAACGGTACTTTATTTATCACATCTATGAGATTGGTTAACTGAGACTTGACTATGACTTACAACCCCTGCCAGGCAGTGCTTGGTGCAGAGAATGACATTTGGCTCCTCCAATCGCACTTGCCCATAATGAATACTTATGCTTGAATAAGTTTAAAGCTTGGTATCGTGAGGAATACATATAGTATTCCAGACCATGGATTCCATACCACTTCTAGCTGGCTGTGATAGAGTACCGACTGGCTGTGCCGGCTGTGATAGCTAGCCGTGACAGGGTGGAAGTCGTAGACGATTTTTCAGGTACCTGCGGGGAAACTGAAAGCAGGTGCCTGAGCTATCACAAGGTTTTTTCGTCTAATTGGACCAAAAAGCCAAATTGCTTAGTGAACTGGAGAAACTTCTCGTGATAGTGTGGCTGTCAATTCTAACTGGTTCTATAAACCTTGATGCTACTGGTGTTATTTTGTTAAACAGAAGAACCAGGAACATGAGCAATTTAAAATGCAATTTAAAAGAAAGACGAGCAGCAGGAGTAGACAAGGCAACAGCCATACATTTGGTTTTATTCTAGTTACCCATAGTCCAACGTTTGCTGCTTCTTCTCGTAAAAATCGGAATGTTCGGACTTGAAGTTTTTTCATGGTGTTCGCTGGAATTTCCAAGCGTTCAGCCAAATCAATATCTGATATGACGTGATTACCAAGTTTTAGGCAGGATTTGAGCGGTAAAGTAGTCTTCATCTAAATGTAGTCTATGATGACTTTGACTACTTCTGCGGTCACTACACACCCTTGCAATACTTCTCTTGGGATCTGGAACAATGGTCTACATCGTTCATTTACTTGAGCACACTTCTACATCTGATGGCTACATCTGATGGGGATCTGAAGTCTTAAAGAGGTTGCAATATTTTTCTGAGAGGCCAGTCGACTCTATAGTCTGTCATACAGCTGGTCAATAAACTGAATCAAACTTGGTACGGAAGTCACCGAAGGAAATAAAAGTTTTTGCTAAGAATACATGGCCATTTCCACTATTTTAACACTAGTGCAAATCTCTTCGATTGGCAAATGGTTCAACATAAATGGAGCTTCTTCTCATCACCATATTCTAGAATGAATTTCCGATATAAATCAAGCAGGACAATTAAGAATTTACCGGTGATGGGCAACAAGGTTATTTCCCAGTAGCTAGAGCAGTACCTTCGAGTGCCCTTTTTTTCCATAAGAAAATAATGACACCCTTCCGCCCATCTTCAGGAAATATTTCAGCTTTCAAGACTATGGAGATTAGGACAGATGCAAGATCATTGTGGGACTTGCATATCTCAGCAGATTTGAGCTAAGGCTGCATATAGTAGCGGTTTTAAGTCTTATGCTGTTTTGTGTTTCCGATTTCTGAGGGGCTGAAAAGCTTGTCCGGAGGAGCATTTGCTTCAGGTCTTTGACGAATAGGTTGGGTGGGACTATTACCAAGACGCAGAGACAAATTGTTGAGGATCAAATATGTTGTCCTTCCACCTAACAAGACGAAGCCTTGATCAAAAAGGATTGACCCACCCCTAGATTGGCCGGGTGCCATCGCAAGGGTTTTGGTTTCTTTGAAATCCCAGGGATGCTCCAAAAAGCTACCCAAGCCTTTTTTTCTTGGGTGCTAGTTCAGTAATTTCGTCTGCTATTCTTGCAACAAAATAGGTTCCATCCTGGTGTATCTTTCGATTCTGCACTTTGTTGAGCCTTTAATAGGTTGTTGAGCCTTATAAAGTAGTTTGGTTTACATTTTTGCTGTATGAAATAGATTACTTCATTGATTAGCCAATCTTCCATCGGAAAACTCTTAATGTCGTGCACTAGCTGTACTTCAAACCTAGTCTGTGCTTTAGAATAATCCTAGGTGTCTTTACTACTATTAAGCGTGGCAATGAGCTCGAAACGATCTGTTATGTCATCTCATTGACTGGGCTTGGAGGCTAGGCTTGATATCTGCACATAAAATCGGCGGTCTGCATTTCCAAAATCTGTTGATCTGTAGGTTCAATAGTTCTTCAACAATGACTTCCAGCAGTAATAGAAATAATAACGAAGCCAATCATTTTTTTTGTGCGTGTCCTTCATTACTACACATCATATACAGTTGAATAGTTTTGGGTTCGAAATACGCGTTTTTTATGACAAGGTCATGAGACTAGAAGAATTCAAGCACGCAAACACCATAGTCCGTAGGGGAAAGCTGGTCCAATGATACTTCACCAAACGCCATACTGTCTAAACATGACAAAACACTGAAAGAAGAAAGCATGAGGGAAAATCCAGCCAATGAAAAATGAGGGTAATTCCAGCCAATGAAAAAAGGAAAAACAATAAGGAGATATTTCAGCTGAAACCCCCTGCTCAGCCGTCTTCAGTTCACAAAAGTAAACAAAGAATAGAAAACGGTTAAACGTCTCAAACTCAAAATAAAAAGAAACTAAAACTAAATTAAAAGAAGTCTTCTTAAAGCAACTGTGAAAGGGCAACGAAATAAAAGCATTAGACATTGAAAGGCTTAAAAAACAACTTTGTAATGAGTTCCCATGTTTGAACAGCCATTCATTGTCCGATATTTATGTTTATTAGCCCCTTAACTGTTCCATTGAAAGCGGCTCTTTAATTTTTCTTTGTGAAACCCTTTCATTTTTTGTTCAATTTTCTCTCTGTACCCTTTTTTAGTTTTTTTTCTTCTTTTGTATTAGTGTGAAATAATTCAGACGTCATATGCGGACAAACACGACGTCACTCGACAGACAGACAGACAGACATAACCCACAAACAACTTATTTTTATATATATTTATTCATATTTTTTTTAGTTTTCTTTTTCTCTTTTATTTTTCAGTTTTTTCCTTTTTTTTTAGTTTTTTTCTTTTTTAGTTTTTAGTTTTTTTTAGTTTTTTACCTTTTTTTAGTTTTTTTTAGTTTTTTAGTTTTTTAGCTTTTTTAGTTTTTTTATTAGTTTTTATTTTTTTTGTAGTTTTTGCCTTTTTTTATTTTTTTCAGTTTTTTTTTAGTTATTAGATTTTTACCTTTTTTTAGTTTTTTTTAGTTTTTTAGCTTTTTTAGTTTTTTTTTCTTTTTAGTTTTTTTTGTAGTTTTTACCTTTTTTAGTTTTTTTCTTCTTTTGTAGGCTATTAGTGTGAAATAATTTAGTGTGACGTCACCTGATCCACAGATCCACAGATCCACACACAGACAACTTATTTTTATATATATATATATATATATATATATATATATATATATATATATATATATATATATATATATATATATATATATATATATTGTGAATGGTTTTCTAATTTTTTTTTTCTACATATTCTACTTTTTTCTTCTTTCTACTTTGTATATTCTTTTCTTGAATCTTTTTTTCTACTTATTTCCTCCTCGTCGTTTATTAATGTGGAGATGGGCATTCATAAATCACTATCTCTATCACTGTATGGCTGCTTGTGAGACGTACCTTGTGGGATTTGACATGTGCAGCTAATTTTACGGCACGGTTAAAACTTCTTTTACATTCAAAGCAACGATAGTCTTCCTCTTCATTGTTTGATTCAGTAGCCTGATCTACCTGCGATGATTTCAATTTTCCACCATACCTGAAAAAGTTCAAATCCGAATGTTACTGGTATAAGAAATGGGAAAAACTTGATTTGAGCCACAACTTTGAAAAGTAGGTAACAATTTGTGGTATACTCTCTCTCCCGCGAAAGTGAAACAAATTTTAAAGAAAATAAGGATAATTTTCCGCGTAAAATATAGCAATGAATAATTTCTTTTGTGCCCTAGTAGTGAACAGCGTCATAATGTCTCATAGTTAACTATCTCTGAAATTGAATTCATTACTATGATAAACATTGTGATGAAAAAAAGATGATTTACTGTAAAATGCCCCATTTCTAGGACCCCCGTCTTTTCCTCCGATTCCATATAAAGAAAACTCATCAAACCAAACACCTACCATTTCTTCTCATACTACTCCTTGGCTCTTACCTCATACAAAACCCTGAATATTCACAGAACCTGCTATATCTCCTTGCCTTGCCATTTCTTCACTCTTCCGAATATGTGAATCCATCCCTTTATCTTCAAATAATGCCTTTTTTAAGTTATCATCACTACCTTTATCCAACCTTAAACCTTCTTTTACCCATACTTATTACACGTGACATTATTTTCAGCAGGCCTATCATTTTGGCCAGTGGCAAAAAGGTACAGGGGCGACAAAAAATTATGTTTTGAAGAGTTCTGGAAGGAATAAAATAAACTTCAAAAGAACTTCAAATCAAAACATAATATAAGACAGCACAAAAACCACGTATTTACCCTCTCATAGGTCCTAAGTGAAGTCCAATCTAACCTTACATTTGAGGGAAACTAGCAATAGAACTCTATTGCCTGATAGAACACTAGGGAACAAGAAAAAGTACCAAATAAATACTTGGTATAATAAAATACAACAAGAGCCAAGAGCTCATATGGTATTTGTGACGAGGTCGGAAGAGCCAAGAGCCGAGAGCTTCTTCCCACTAAGTTTTATTACGATCTCTCCGCTCTAAACGCTTTCCATGATTCCTACCCCCACCCCCCAATTCCCCAATGACACTGAATCCGGTCAGGTCTGAGTTACGAGGTCCTTCTAAATATCTAGGACTTGTATCTAGGACTTGTGCTTATTTTCCCACCAGGTTTCATCCCGATCCCTCAACTCTAAGCGTTTTCCAATATTTCAGGTTTTCACCCAGATCTACGAGCATCTACGATCCAGATCCAGATCAGACCCAGATCCAGATATCTACGAGCCACCCAGAAAGTGTGTTCCAGATAAGAAGATACGCAAATAAAGGATTGAAACCGAATCTTGAAGAGGGAGTTACCATGGAGCTGAGGAAAAATAAAGGTACTTAATAAAGAATATAATGCGACTTAAAGTCAGGGAGTAGCTTCAGAAAAGAAGATAAAGCTAACATCAATTTAGCAAAATAATATAAGACATAGACGAGTTAAAATAGAGAAAGGTCATCGATATCAAAACAGAGAAAAACATTTTGAGCGAATTGAGATTATCAAACTTCGTTTGAATAAAATCAACATTGTTCTGACGAGACAGAATTTCATCATAACCTAAAAATCGTGGCAATTCTTAGGCTAATTGTGCCACTCGAACGATCAATCTTAGATAGCTGAGGAGAAATATTATACATGTGGAAAAAATTGAAATTGTCGACTCAACAAGACTGAAGAAAGACAATAGGGTTCAGAACGTCATAGACAAGCCTCTCAGATTTGAATGAGTTTTAGATACAACCCCAACAGAAGTTGCAAAGGTGCTAACATCAGTAAAAGACATAAGCACTGTAAGCATAAAGAAACAAGGAAGACAAAAAATGAAACAAGAACAAAAAACTACTTCTACTTATTGCAGTACCATGCATCCTAAGGTAAAAACAACAGCACACAATTGAACAGAAGAAAGAACGGATAAATTTAAATTGAAAAAAAACTGCCGGAATCGGAGAATTGGTATAATACCCGTAGATTTGGTGACAACACTTACTTAAGGTTTGTATTCCCTGGAAAAATTTTTGGCATGTTTATTTTTACTATGTCTTAAGATTTTGAGACGACTGCAAAGATAATTTTGCAGCTATTCGATGGCTGAGATCCAATTCATCGATCCACTGAAGTGTAGAATTTTCTTTCTTAAATTTATAAATTGAAAATTAACTGAAAATGATTCAAAAGAAAACTTTCTTAATGTTTCGGAGAGCTTAAGTGATTCTCAAAAAACAGTCTAAGTAACATCACATTCCCCACTTGGTGAATGGATGGATCTTCAACTAGGGAATATCCAAGCATTTTATCCTTTTGATGTAAGTTATAGCTGTAGGTTAGTTATAAAATTACTTATTTAAAAAAGTAAATGAGCATCAACATTAATTGCTTAATAATTACAAGCTATTAAAGCCTATCATAATTACAAACCTAAAATTAATTAATCCGTAATTGCCTAATACAATCTAAACAATTTTGTTAAAGAAGTTTTTAACAAGAGCCATTTCTCCTCCGTAAGAAATTCATCCAGGATCTTCTTTAGGAATTTAGCATATCCTTCGGGCATTAATGAATACTGGCAATGTGCTTAGGTAATCAGTTTACAAATCAAACTTCCAGAGTCTTTACATCTGTCTTATCTGTCAATATAATTTGTCAAAGTCTCAGGCTTGCAAACTATACTTAGGCTTACAAAGATATTGCATATTTGAGATGTTGTAAATTCCCTGCTTTATTTTATCCATCGCCCCTCTTGTCGGTGCATATTCAGGTATATACCACCACTTTTCTAGGTTCCAGATCATTTCTAATTTCAGTCAAAAGCTTAAATATTTTTCATAGTATTCACTTGTGGCATTATGTTTTTTTAGTGGAATTCTTATGACACATAAATACATATCTTTTGACATCATGAAGCTCAAGTTTGTGTCTTGTAAATATGTCAAAGTAAAGCTATTAAGCAGCGGAATGTGTCAATATAAATGTAAAAAAAGAAGATAATACTAGATCTACGTTGCATGGCCAACGTGAGGTGTTTGCGGCAAATTTTATTCGGCTTCACCGAGTAAAATGTTGCGAGAGCAACACTTTAGTTTGGTTTTCTCGCTTTGATTAAACGCTAAAGTTGTTAATCTGTAAGGGACTTAAAATAAATACTAGGTACACCAACCGCAAAGGTTGCAAACCCCTCATTGCAACTAGCAAAAGTTGCAAACCCCTCATCACTGAACATGATTGTAGCCTAATAGCCAATTATTACTTACAAGTCCCCTACATGTCTTACCACTGGAACCAAATTGGTTTTAGCATCAAATGCACCGGAAACAAATAATAGTTACATCAACTAGCAAAAGTTGCGAGCCCCTCATTGCCGAAAATGATTATGAGCTAACAGCCGATTGCTTAAAACTCCCCTATATGTCTTACAATTGGTATCGGCCTATTTTTGGTTTCAGTATGTACCTTACTACTGAAGTTGTCAACCCCCTTAAATTTTCGCACCGGTATATCTTACGAAGAAGTTTTTCTACCAAAAAAAAGGATGACATGTACTTTGATCAGCTGATAAAAAGCTATCGACTGCCGTCGAAAAAAAATCTATCTGTCTTAGTTCAAAAGTTAACTTTATTGCCGTAGGCCGTGTCTAACGTCATCACTTACAAAGGAGCAAAGGATAAACTCTATTTTCTTTAGCAATGAGAGAACTTTTACAGTTTAATAGGCACATCTGATACCCTTTCTCTACCGCATCCCAAGTGCAAAAAAAAAAACGAATGATGAACTCAGCTGAAATCACAAACGGAAATGGGTAGAAACAATTGATTTTTAGCCCCAGGCAAGAGTTCTACGAAGCTTTCCAAAATGCAAAGTCATACTCACCAATCTGGCCTAAACTCCAGACTTAAACCGCAGAGGTAAATATGAAATTTCATTAAGATACGAGCCAAAAATACCTCATTATTCTAATTTTTTTAGAATTAACCCTCCCCCCACCTCTCCCAAAGAGAGCAGATCCGTTCTGGATATATCAATCCCGTATCTAGGACTTGTGATTATTTTTCCCACCAAATTTCGACCAGATCCCTCCATTCTAAGCGTTTTCCAAGATTTTAGGTTCCACCCCCCAACTTCCCCTTCACTGGATCCGGTCAGGATTTAAAATAAGAGCTCTGAGACACGATATCCTTCTAAACATCAAATTTCATTAAGATCCGATCACTCCTTCGTAAGTTAAAAATATCTCATTTTTTTAATTTTCAGAATTAACCCTCCTCCCTCAACTCCCCCAAAGAGAGCAGATCCGTTCCGGCTATGTCAATCACGTATCTAGGACTTATGATTATTTTTACCACCAAATTTCATCCTGATCCCTCTACTCTAAGCGTTTTCCAAGATTTTAGGTCTCCCCAGCTCCCCCAATGTTTCCGGATCCGGTCGGGATTAAAAGAAGAGCTCTGAGACACGGTATCCTTCCAAAATTCAAATTTCATTATGATTCGATCACTCCTTCGTAAGTTAAAAATACCTCATTTTTTCTAATTTTTCAGAATTAACCCCCCCCCCCCACAAACCCTTCAAAGAGAGCGGATCCTCTCCGGTTATTTCAATCAAGTATCTAGGACTTTTGCTTATTTTTCCCACCAAATTTCATCCCGATCCCTTAACTCTAAGAGTTTTCCGAGATTTTAGGTTCCCCCCCTCAATTCCCCCCAATGTCACCGGATCCAGTCAGGATTTAAAATAACAGCTCTGAGACACGATATTCTTCCAAACTTTAAATTTCATTAAGATCCGATCACTCCTTCGTAAGTTAAAAATACCTCATTTTTTATAATTTTCAGAATTACCCCCCCCCCTCCCCAAATCCCCCAAACAGAGCAGATCCGTTCCGGCTATGTCAATCACGTATCTAGGACTTCCGCCTATTTTCCCAGCAAGTTTCATCCCGATCCCTCCATTCTAGGCGTTTTCCAAGATTTTAGGTCCCCCCTCCAACTCCCCCCAATTTCAGTGGATCTGGTCGGGATTTAAAAAAAGAGCTCTGAGACACGATATCCTTCCAAACATGAAATTTCATTAAGATCCGATCATCCGTTCGTAAGTTAAAAATACTACATTTTTTCTATTTTTTCCGAATTAACAGAGCCCCCACTCCGCCCCAGATGGTCAAATCGCAAAAACGACTATTTCTAATTTAATCTGGCCCAGTCCCTGATACGCCTGCCAAATTTCATCGTCCTAGCTTACCTGGAAGTGCATAAAGTAGCAAAACCGGGACAGACAGACCAACAGACCGACAGAATTTGCGATTGCTATATGTCACTTGGTTAATACCATGTGCCATAAAAAGCTGAAAGATTTCATTTACTCAACAACTTCTAAAGACACGAAAAATCTAAAATATTGCGCCAAGACCCAAATATTGTCGTTGAAACTTCAAGAAGGAACACCAAAAAACACGATTAAGTGCCTATTATTTCTCGAATTCGGCCACAATTAAAATTGGGACATCAAAATGGTACTTATTCTAAACAAATATGTTTCTTAGATAGCCAAGAAGGCTCAGCAGAAAGTTTAAGTAGAAGAAGAAGGCAGAGTAGAAACTTTAGGTAATTATCTAGGCCTGAACAAGTACGAAGCTTGATTGTAATAAGGGAGTTAAGCCTACAAAAATAAAGTTACAATCTTTAAGCATTTTAAACTTCGTAAATGCTAACTAAAAATGTTAGGTATTATCACTGTAAGCTACTAATTCAATACCACACAAATATCTCAAGCTTTTGGAATTTAAAACTAATGAAGTTATCAGGCATCTGGGCGAAATGTTTTCGATTGTTGAATCATAAAACCTATTAAGTTATTGCAACGGTGAACACGTGTCTTCCAATTTGTCAAGCTCAATCCTGTGTGGTCTTGCAAGTCAACAGGTTTCTAAAAGACTTTAAATGTTTCTTTAATATCGGAAATAACAATGGTGATGAAAATCAACTTCTTATATTGGTGAATGGTTAAAGAACTTTGTCGTAGTTAGTCTGCAAAAGGTTATGCTAACCACCTCTTGAAATCCTCCATTCAAACTCAGTTCATACGGTCTCTCCTTCTGAAGCAGCTCTCGCGCGTGGCAATAACTCGAAAGGCCCGGCCTATACTTTGAAAAAAGCACTGGTCTTCCAATTCTATCTTTTTCTATTCTAATGACAATGTTCTTGTGAGCAAAATTAATAATACTGTCTAATACTGTCTACTGTCTAATACTAAGTCTAGCTTTTACATAAAACTAAGACAGTGATTTCTACGAATATATTAGCCGTCACTTGCAACTCTTTGAAATCGTGATGAATCGTGACGAAAAGAGAAAATATTGTTCCTTTTATAGCTCACGGTGACGTTAGGTGTAGATTTGGGTGAGAAGTTACCAGACAGAGGATCTAGCGGAATGCTTATACACTCACTTGAGATAAAAAAAAAAAAATCATATTTTTATACTCTCCAATGTAGCAGTGTCCCTTATGTTGATCCTGAATTGTGTTTGCCATTATTAGACTTCCAAATCAGCATGCTGATACTAAGACAGAAAATTTTGATCATCTATCAATCCCACTTACGAATTATTTAAAATGTAGTCATTCTTTGCTGGCCTCCAAAAGCATTAGTAGCGTTACCTCAACTTGGAAATAGGTAAATCCCCTTCGGATCTCAGCTCATTGCTTTAGAACGGATACATGTAGAATTAGTCAAATCTTTGAACATATTTTAAAGTTACCCGCTTCGATTACAATAAAAACTTTCATTCAATTGAAATTGATTTTCAATCGCACATTAGTTGTCATCATCCATATCGAATTCATTTTTCTGTCCTCGAAACTAGCCTGCCTGAGGGTTCTCCACTTCATCTGCTCACCGTGGAGCTTTCAATGGCCTTCTAATGTGTGACCCACGGCCAAGTTTTTTTCTTGTTTTTTAACAATTAAATTGTTTTTTTTTCTACCATTTTCTTTCTCCGTTTTTCATTTGGGAATCCTGTCTTTTCTATTGATAAATTTGGGCTTTTGAAATGAAGTGACATCGAACTATCAGACGAACATGTTTCTTACTCAGCTTATGTAGATCATCTTCTTCTTTGATTTAAAATATCCGAGATCTTACAGCAACGGTTTTTTAAAGATATACCGTTCTCTTAAAAGTTGACTAT
>NW_027067575.1:0-11706 GCF_032884065.1 Artemia franciscana
CGAAAACTAAAACTTTTGACATAGGAAAAGAGCCTTTAATCACATTCTTTACCATGTGCAATCATAAAATTGTCTAATATCTTCATTTTTTCCACAGACAAAGCTATTACCCTCGAAAACTAAAACTTTTGGAATAGGAAAAGAGCCTTTAATCACATTCTTTACCATTTGCAATCATAAAATAGTCTAATATCTTCATTTTTTCAACATACGTAGCTATTACCCTCGAAAACTAAAACTTTTGAAATAGGAAAAGAGCCTTTAATCACATTCTTTACCATTTGCAATCATAAAATAGTCTAATATCTTCATTTTTTCAACATACGTAGCTATTACCCTCGAAAACTAAAACTTTTGAAATAGGAAAAGAGCCTTTAATCACATTCTTTACCATTTGCAATCATAAAATAGTCTAATATCTTCATTTTTTCAACATACGTAGCTATTACCCTCAAAAACTAAAACTTTTGACATAGGAAAAGAGCCTTTAATCACATTCTTTACCATTTGCAATCATAAAATAGTCTAATATCTTCATTTTTTCAACATACGTAGCTATTACCCTCGAAAACTAAAACTTTTGAAATAGGAAAAGAGCCTTTAATCACATTCTTTACCATGTGCAATCATAAAATTGTCTAATATCTTCATTTTTTCCACAGACAAAGCTATTACCCTCGAAAAGTAAAACTTTTAAAATAGGAAAAGAGCCTTTAATCACATTCTTTACCATTTGCAATCATAAAATAGTCTAATATCTTCATTTTTTCAACATACGTAGCTATTACCCTCGAAAACTAAAACTTTTGAAATAGGAAAAGAGCCTTTAATCACATTCTTTACCATGTGCAATCTTAAAATTGTCTAATATCTTCATTTTTTCCACAGACAAAGCTATTACCCTCGAAAACTAAAACTTTTGAAATAGGAAAAGAGCCTTTAATCTCATTCTTTACCATGTGCAATCATAAAATTGTCTAATATCTTCATTTTTTCAACATACGTAGCTATTACCCTCGAAAACTAAAACTTTTGAAATAGGAAAAGAGCCTTTAATCACATTCTTTACCATTTGCAATCATAAAATAGTCTAATATCTACATTTTTTCAACATACGTAGCTATTACCCTCGAAAACTAAGCTTTTGACATAGGAAAAGAGCCTTTAATCACATTCTTTACCATTTGCAATCATAAAATAGTCTAATATCTTCATTTTTTCAACATACGTAGCTATTACCCTCGAAAACTAAAACTTTTGAAATAGGAAAAGAGCCTTTAATCACATTCTTTACCATTTGTAATCATAAAATAGTCTAATATCTTCATGTTTTCAACATACCTAGCTATTACCCTCGAAAACTAAAACTTTTGAAATAGGAAAAGAGTCTTTAATCACATTCTTTACCATTTGCAATCATAAAATAGTCTAATATCTTCATTTTTTCAACATACGTAGCTATTACCCTCGAAAACTAAAACTTTTGACATAGGAAAAGAGCCTTTAATCACATTCTTTACCATTTACAATCATAAAATAGTCTAATATCTTCATTTTTTCCACAGACAAAGCTATTATACTCGAAAACTAAAACTTTTGAAATAGGAAAAGAGCCTTTAATCACATTCTTTACCATTTGCAATCATAAAATAGTCTAATATCTTCTTTGTTTCAACATACGTAGCTATTACCCTCGAAAACTAAAACTTTTGAAATAGGAAAAGAGTCTTTAATCACATTCTTTACCATTTGCTATCATAAAATAGTCTAATATCTTCATTTTTTCAACATACGTAGCTATTACCCTCGAAAACTAAAACTTTTGAAATAGGAAAAGAGCCTTTAATCACATTCTTTACCATGTGCAATCATAAAATAGTCTAATATCTTCATTTTTTCAACATACGTAGCTATCACCCTCGAAAACTAAAACTTTTGAAATAGGAAAAGAGCCTTTAATCATATTCTTTACCATGTGCAATCATCAAATAGTCTAATATCTTCATTTTTTCAACATACGTAGCTATTACCCTCGAAAACTAAAACTTTTGAAATAGGAAAAGAGCCTTTAATCACATTCTTTACCATGTGCAATCATAAAATTGTCTAATATCTTCGATTTTTCCACAGACAATGCTATTACCCTCGAAGACTAAAACTTTTGACATAGGAAAAGAGCCTTTAATCACATTCTTTACCATTTGCAATCATAAAATAGTCTAATATCTTCATTTTTTCAACATACGTAGCTATTACCCTCGAAAACTAAAACTTTTGAAATAGGAAAGGAGCCTTTAATCACATTCTTTACCATGTGCAATCATAAAATAGTCTAATATCTTCATTTTTTCAACATACGTAGCTATCACCCTCGAAAACTAAAACTTTTGAAATAGGAAAAGAGCCTTTAATCACATTCTTTACCATGTGCAATCATAAAATTGTCTAATATCTTCATTTTTTCCACAGACAAAGCTATTACCCTCGAAAACTAAAACTTTTGAAATAGGAAAAGAGCCTTTAATCACATTCTTTACCATTTGCAATCATAAAATAGTCTAATATCTTCATTTTTTCAACATACGTAGCTATTACCCTCGAAAACTAAAACTTTTGAAATAGGAAAAGAGCCTTTAATCACATTATTTACCATGTGCAATCATAAAATAGTCTAATATCTTCATTTTTTCAACATACGTAGCTATCACCCTCGAAAACTAAAACTTTTGAAATAGGAAAAGAGCCTTTAATCACATTCTTTACCATGTGCAATCATCAAATAGTCTAATATCTTCATTTTTTCAACATACGTAGCTATTACCCTCGAAAACTAAAACTTTTGAAATAGGAAAAGAGCCTTTAATCACATTCTTTACCATGTGCAATCATAAAATTGTCTAATATCTTCGATTTTTCCACAGACAATGCTATTACCCTCGAAGACTAAAACTTTTGACATAGGAAAAGAGCATTTAATCACATTCTTTACCATTTGCAATCATAAAATAGTCTAATATCTTCATTTTTTCAACATACGTAGCTATTACCCTCGAAAACTAAAACTTTTGACATAGGAAAAGAGCCTTTAATCACATTCTTTACCATTTTCAATCATAAAATTGTCTAATATCTTCATTTTTTCAACATACGTAGCTATAACCCTCGAAAACTAAAACTTTTGAAATAGGAAAAGAGCCTTTAATCACATTCTTTACCATGTGCAATCATAAAATAGTCTAATATCTTCATTTTCTCAACATAAGTAGCTATTACCCTCGAAAACTAAAACTTTTGGTATAGGATAAGAGCCTTTAATCACATTCTTTACCATGTGCAATCATAAACAGTGTAATATCTTCATTTTTTCTACATACCTTCGAAAACTAAAACTTTTGAAATAGCTAAAGAGCCTTTAATCACATTCTTTACCATGTGCACTCATAAGATTGTCTAATATCTTCATTTTTTCCACAGACGATGCTATTACCCTCGAAAACTAAAACTTTTGAAATAGGAAAAGAGCCTTTAATCACATTCTTTACCATGTGCAATCATAAAATTGTCTAATATCTTCATTTTTTCAACATACGTAGCTATTACCCTCGAAAACTAAAACTTCTGAAATAGGAAAAGAGCCTTTAATCACATTCTTTACCATTTGCAATCATAAAATAGTCTAATATCTTCATTTTTTCAACATACGTAGCTATTACCCTCGAAAACTAAAACTTTTGAAATAGGAAAAGAGTCTTTAATCACATTCTTTACCATTTGCAATAATAAAATAGTCTAATATCTTCATTTTTTCATCATACGTTGCTATTACCCTCGAAAACTAAAACTTTTGACATAAGAAAAGAGCCTTTAATCACATTCTTTACCATTTGCAATCATAAAATAGTCTAATATCTTCATTTTTTCAACATACGTAGCTATTACCTTCGAAAACTAAAACTTTTGAAATAGGAAAAGAGCCTTTAATCACATTCTTTACCATGTGCAATCATAAAATAGTCTAATATCTTCATTTTTTCAACATACGTAGCTATCACCCTCGAAAACTAAAACTTTTGAAATAGGAAAAGAGCCTTTAATCACATTCTTTACCATGTGCAATCATAAAATTGTCTAATATCTTCATTTTTTCCACAGACAAAGCTATTACCCTCGAAAACTAAAACTTTTGAAATAGGAAAAGAGCCTTTAATCACATTCTTTACCATTTGCAATCATAAAATAGTCTAATATCTTCATTTTTTCAACATACGTAGCTATTACCCTCGAAAACTAAAACTTTTGAAATAGGAAAAGAGCCTTTAATCACATTATTTACCATTTGCAATCATAAAATAGTCTAATATCTTCATTTTTTCAACATACGTAGCTATCACCCTCGAAAACTAAAACTTTTGAAATAGGAAAAGAGCCTTTAATCACATTCTTTACCATGTGCAATCATCAAATAGTCTAATATCTTCATTTTTTCAACATACGTAGCTATTACCCTCGAAAACTAAAACTTTTGAAATAGGAAAAGAGCCTTTAATCACATTCTTTACCATGTGCAATCATAAAATTGTCTAATATCTTCGATTTTTCCACAGACAATGCTATTACCCTCGAAGACTAAAACTTTTGACATAGGAAAAGAGCATTTAATCACATTCTTTACCATTTGCAATCATAAAATAGTCTAATATCTTCATTTTTTCAACATACGTAGCTATTACCCTCGAAAACTAAAACTTTTGACATAGGAAAAGAGCCTTTAATCACATTCTTTACCATTTTCAATCATAAAATTGTCTAATATCTTCATTTTTTCAACATACGTAGCTATAACCCTCGAAAACTAAAACTTTTGAAATAGGAAAAGAGCCTTTAATCACATTCTTTACCATGTGCAATCATAAAATAGTCTAATATCTTCATTTTCTCAACATACGTAGCTATTACCCTCGAAAACTAAAACTTTTGGTATAGGATAAGAGCCTTTAATCACATTCTTTACCATGTGCAATCATAAACAGTCTAATATCTTCATTTTTTCTACATACCTTCGAAAACTAAAACTTTTGAAATAGCTAAAGAGCCTTTAATCACATTCTTTACCATGTGCACTCATAAGATTGTCTAATATCTTCATTTTTTCCACAGACAAAGCTATTACCCTCGAAAACTAAAACTTTTGAAATAGGAAAAGAACCTTTAATCACATTCTTTACCATGTGCAATCATAAAATTGTCTAATATCTTCATTTTTTCAACATACGTAGCTATTACCCTCGAAAACTAAAACTTCTGAAATAGGAAAAGAGCCTTTAATCACATTTTTTACCATTTGCAATAATAAAATAATCTAATATCTTCATTTTTTCAACATACTTAGCTATTACCCTCGAAAACTAAAACTTTTGAAATAGGAAAAGAGCCTTTAATCACATTCTTTACCATTTGCAATCATAAAATAGTCTAATATCTTCATGTTTTCAACATACGTAGCTATTACCCTCGAAAACTAAAACTTTTGAAATAGGAAAAGAGTCTTTAATCACATTCTTTACCATTTGCAATAATAAAATAGTCTAATATCTTCATTTTTTCATCATACGTTGCTATTACCCTCGAAAACTAAAACTTTTGACATAAGAAAAGAGCCTTTAATCACATTCTTTACCTTTTGTAATCATAAAATAGTCTAATATCTTCATTTTTTCCACAGACAAAGCTATTACCCTCGAAAACTAAAACTTTTGAAATAGGAAAAGAGCCTTTAATCACATTCTTTACCATTTGCAATCATAAAATAGTCTAATATCTTCTTTTTTTCAACATACGTAGCTATTACCCTCGAAAACTAAAACTTTTGACATAGGAAAAGAGCCTTTAATCACATTCTTTACCATTTGCAATCATAAAATTGTCTAATATCTTCATTTATTCCACAGACAAAGCTATTACCCTCGAAAACTAAAACTTTTGAAATAGGAAAAGAGCCTTTAATCACATTCTTTACCATTTGCAATCATAAAATAGTCTAATAACTTCATTTTTTCAACATACGTAGCTATTACCCTCGAAAACTAAAACTTTTGAAATAGGAAAAGAGCCTTTAATCACATTCTTTACCATGTGCACTCATAAAATAGTCTAATATCTTCATTTTTTCAACATACGTAGCTATCACCCTCGAAAACTAAAACTTTTGAAATAGGAAAAGAGCCTTTAATCACATTCTTTACCATGTGCAACCTTAAAATAGTCTAATATCTTCATTTTTTCAACATACGTAGCTATTACCCTCGAAAACTAAAACTTTTGAAATAGGAAAAGAGCCTTTAATCTCATTCCTTACCATGTGCAATCATAAAATTGTCTAATATCTTCATTTTTTCCACAGACAAAGCTATTACCCTCGAAGACTAAAACTTTTGACATAGGAAAAGAGCCTTTAATCACATTCTTTACCATTTGCAATCATAAAATAGTCTAATATATTCATTTTTTCTACATACGTAGCTATTACCCTCAAAACTAAAACTTTTGACATAGGAAAAGAGCCTTTAATCACATTCTTTACCATTTGCAATCATAAAATAGTCTAATATCTTCATTTTTTCAACATACGTAGCTATTACCCTCGAAAACTAAAACTTTTGAAATAGGAAAAGAGCCTTCAATCACATTCTTTACCATGTGCAATCATAAAATTGTCTAATATCTTCATTTTTTCCACAGACAAAGCTATTACCCTCGAAAACTAAAACTTTTGACATAGGAAAAGAGCCTTTAATCACATTCTTTACCATTTGCAATCATAAAATAGTCTAACATCTTCATTTTTTCAACATACGTAGCTATTACCCTCGAAAACTAAAACTTTTGACATAGGAAAAGAGCCTTTAATCACATTCTTTACCATTTGCAATTATAAAATTGTCTAATATCTTCATTTTTTCAACATACGTAGCTATTACCCTCGAAAACTAAAACTTTTGAAATAGGAAAAGAGCCTTTAATCACATTCTTTACCATGTGCAATCATAAAATAGTCTAATATCTTCATTTTTTCAACATACGTAGCTATTACCCTCGAAAACTAAAACTTTTGGTATAGGAAAAGAGCCGTTAATCACATTCTTTACCATGTGCAATCATAAAATAGTCTAATATCTTCATTTTGTCAACATACGTAGCTATTACCCTCGAAAACTAAAACTTTTGACATAGGAAAAGAGCTTTTAATAACATTCTTTACCATTTACTACTACTACTACTAACTACTACTAATAGCTCACTGCAGCACCAAGCCGCCTGAGGCCAACACAGCTACGCACGCTCCTCCTCCAACCTAATCTATTTAAAGCCTCCCTCTTTACACCCTCCCAGGAGGTTCCCATTTCCTTTAAATCCTTATTTATGACATCCTCCCAACCCAGACAAGGACAACCTGCTTTCCGTGTAGCCCCAGACGGTTGGCCAAAAAGGACAATCTTCGGTAATCTGTCATCCTTCATCCGTAGAACGTGGCCTAGCCATCTCAACCTTTCTTTCATTATAGCCCCAGAAAGCGGGATTGAACCACACTTTTCGTACAACCTACTGTTTGAAATACGGTCAGTCAGCCGGGTACCCAGAACAATCCGTAGGCAATTTCTCTGGAAAACATCTAGTAAATTTTCATCTGCTTTTCGGAGTGTCCATGCTTCAGAGCCATATTTGACCACTGTCATCACTGTAGCTTCCAATATTCTAATCTTGGTTTGTAGGCTTTTCTTTCTATTCTTCCAAACTTTTTTTAACTGTGAAAAAACACTCTGAGCTTTAGCTATTCTACTTTTAACATCTTCACTGCTCCCACCATCTTTACTAATAATACTACCAAGGTAACTGAAGCTCCCAACCTGATCAATCTTTTCGTTACCTAAGGTCACCTGTTCATCTTCACTTATTCCTAACCTTAGTGACTTAGTCTTCTTAACATTAATTTTCAAGCCTATTTTAGCACCCTGAACTCGTAAAACCTCTAAAAATTCATTCATTTTGCTCACACTTTCATCTAATATGCTTAAATCATCAGCATAATCTAAGTCCAGGAGCGTTCTTCCTCCCCATTTGATTCCATGGTCTCCAATTGCCTTTCCTGTGCTCCTTAAGACGAAGTCCATCAAAATGATCCATATAAATGGGGATAGAACACAACCCTGCTTAACTCCTGATTTAATACAAAACCAGTTGCTAACCATTTGCAATCATAAAATAGTCTAATATCTTCATTTTTTCAACATACGTAGCTATTACCCTCGAAAACTAAAACTTTTGACATAGGAAAAGAGCCTTTAATCACATTCTTTACCATTTGCAATCATAAAATAGTCTAATATCTTCATTTTTTCAACATACGTAGCTATTACCCTCGAAAACTAAAACTTTTGACATAGGAAAAGAGCCTTTAATCACATTCCTTACCATTTGCAATCATAAAATAGTCTAATATCTTTATTTTTTCAACATACGTAGCTATTACCCTAGAAAACTAAAACTTTTGACATAGGAAAAGAGCCTTTAAGCACATTCATTGCCATGTGCAATCATAAAATAGTCTAATATCTTCATTTTTCCAACATACGTAGCTATTACCCTCGAGAATACTTAGAGTAGATAGATAGAATAGAATAGATAGAGATAATAAGTTTTCTATGAGTCATATGCAAGACGTCATTTTAGAATCTATTAAAACTTTTAATAGATTCAGCAGTGAAAGTTTGATTCTAGCTAGTCTATCTACTATTTCTATGAGTCATATGCAAGACATCATTTTAGAAATCTATTTGAATCTAGAATCAAACTTTCACTGCTGAATCTATTAAATCTATTTGAATATCGGCCACCTAGAGGCCTAGAGGAAAATTTCCAGAATCAAGGTTTTATAAAATTTTATTTCTATGAGTTTTATTAAACTTTCTTGTATTCTAATTGATTTTAAAAACTTACTATTGATTCTAGACCAGCTAGAATCAATAGTAGATAGACTAGCTAGAATCAATAAAACTTTTAATAGATTCAGCAGTGAAAGTTTGATTCTAGCTAGTCTATCTACTATTTCTATGAGTCATATGCAAGAATATAATATCGGTAGAAATAGACAATAATATCGGCCACTGCGCGTCTTTTCTAAAATGACGTCTTGCATATGACTCCGTTTAATAAATGACTTTTAAAGTCATTAGAAAAAAAAAAATTTTTTTCAGCGATGAATCTAGTAAGCAAGAGTCATATGCAAGACGTCATTTTAGAAAAGACGCGCAGTGGCCGATATTATTGTCTATTTAATAGACAATAATATCTTATACAATAAAATCAATTAGAATACAAGAAAGTTTGATTTTAGCTAGTCTATCTACTATTTCTTATCAATTTCTACTATTTCTGTTCGTGGATTTGCTTACTAGGTCAGAGATCTACTCATCTAGATCTCTAGATGAGATCTAGTCTATCTACTATTTATATGAGTCATATGCAAGACGTCATTTTAGAAAAGACGCGCAGTGGCCGATATTATTGTCTATTTCTACGGTATTATTGTCTTGCATATGACTCATAGAAATAGTAGATAGACTAGCTAGAATCAAACTTTCACTGCTGAATCTATTAAAAGTTTTATTGAAGTTTTATTAAACGGGGCGGTGTTCGTGGATTTGCTTACTAGGTCAGAGTTATGGACTTGCATATGAGAATATGCGTATGACTCATAGAAATAGAATCAAACTTTCACTGCTGAATCTATTAAAAGTTTTATTGATTCTTGCTAGTCTATCTACTATTGATTCTAGCTGGTCTAGAATCAATAGATTAGAATTCTAGAACCATATGCAAGACGTCACATACGAACTAGTGCTATTCTATTGATTCTATTAGAATCAAACAGAAAGTTTGATTCTAGATTCAAATAGATTTGAATCTATTTATTGAATAGTGAAAAAGTCTTTTCTAAAATGACGTCTTGCATATGACTCACAGAAATAGAAGATAGACTAGCTAGAATCAAAATATTTTGCACAAGGACTTGCATATGAGAATATGCGTATGACTCATAGAAATAGAATCAAACTTTCACTGCTGAATCTATTAAAAGTTTTATTGATTCTAGCTAGTCTATCTACTATTGATTCTAGCTGGTCTAGAATCAATAGTAAGTTTTTAAAATCAATTAGAATACAAGAAAGTTTGATTCTAGCTAGTCTATCTACTATTTCTATGAGTCATATGCAAGACGTCATTTTAGAAAAGACGCGCAGTGGCCGATATTATTGTCTATTTAATAGACAATAATATCATGTATATCGGAATAGTAGATAGTTTGATTCTAGCTAGTCTATCTACTATTTCTATGAGTTTTATTTGTCTATTCTAGCTAGTCTATCTACTATTTCTATGAGTCATATGCAAGACGTCATTTTAGAAAAGACGCGCAGTGGCCGATATTATTGTCTATTTCTATTTCTACTCCGTTTAATAAATCTATCTACTCTTGTATGCAAGACCTTTCATTTCATTCATAACATAAATAGTAGATAGACTAGCTAGAATAGACAAATAAAACTCATAGAAATAGTAGATAGACTAGCTAGAATCAAAATATTTTGCACAAGGACTTGCATATGACTCATAGAAATAGTAGATAGACTAGCTAGAATCAAACTTTCACTGCTGAATCTATTAAATCTATTTGAATATCGGCCAATTAGAGGCCTAGAGGAAAATATTTTGCACAAGGCCGCAAGCCTTCACTAGAAACAGTGAAAGTTTGATTCTAGCTAGTCTATCTACTATTTCTATGAGTCTTTGTAGTAAAATATTGTAGTACTATTTCTATGAGTCATATGCAAGAATATAAAATCGGTAGAAATAGACAATAATATCGGCCACTGCGCGTCTTTTCTAAAATGTCGTCTTGCATATGACTCATAGAAATAGCAGATAGACTAGCTAGAATCAAACTTTCACTGCTGAATCTATTAAAAGTTTTAATAGATTCAAAACTTTTAATTCTTAAAGATTCAAAACTTTTAATAGATTCAGCAGTGAAAGTTTGATAAGTTTCTAAGAATATTTAGAGTAGATAGATAGAATAGAATAGATAGAGATAATAAGTTTTCTATGAGTCATATTCAAGACGTCATTTTAGAATCTATTAAAACTTTTAATAGATTCAGCAGTGAAAGTTTAATTCTAGCTAGTCTATCTACTATTTCTTTGAGTCATATGCAAGACGTCATTTTAGAAATCTATTTGAATCTAGAATCAAACTTTCACTGCTGAATCTATTAAATCTATTTGAATATCGGCCACCTAGAGGCCTAGAGGAAAATGTCCAGAATCAAAGTTTTATAAAATTTTATTTCTATGAGTTTTATTAAACTTTCTTGTATTCTAATTGATTTTAAAAACTTACTATTGATTCTAGACCAGCTAGAATCAATAGCAGATAGATTAGCTAGAATCAATAAAACTTTTAATAGATTCAGCAGTGAAAGTTTGATTCTAGCTAGTCTATCTACTATTTCTATGAGTCATATGCAAAAATATAATATAGGTAGAAATAGACAATAATATCGGCCACTGCGCGTCTTTTCTAAAATGACGTCTTGCATGTGACTCCGTTTAATAAATGACTTTTAAAGTCATTAGAAAAAAAAAAAATTT
>NW_027067576.1:0-11703 GCF_032884065.1 Artemia franciscana
TTTATCACATTCTTTACAATTTGCAATCATAAAATAGTCTAATATCTTCATTTTTTCAACATACGTAGCTATTACCCTCAAAAGCAAAAACTTTGAAATGGAAAAGCCCTATTAATCACATTCTTTACCATGTGCAATCATAAAATAGTCTAATATCTTCATTTTTTCAACATACGAGCTATTACCCTCGAAAACTAAAACTTTTAAAAATAGGAAAGAGCCTTTAATCACATTCTTTCCATTTGCAATCAAAAAATTGTCTAATATCTTCATTTTTTCCACTGACAAAGCTATTACCCTCGAAAACTAAAACTTTTGAAATAGGAAAAGAGCCTTAAATCACATTCTTTACCATTTGCAATCATAAATAGTCTAATATGATCATTTTTTCACATAACGTAGCTATTACCCTCGAAAGCAAAAACTTTTGACATAGGAAAAGAGCCTTAAATCACATTCTTTACCATTTGCAATAAAAAAAAAGTCTAATATCTTCATTGTTTTCAACATAAGTAGCTATTACCCTCGAAAACTAAAACTTTTGACATAGGAAAAGAGCCTTTAATCACATACTTTACCATGTGCAATCATAAAATAGTCTAATATCTTCATTTTTTTCCACAGACAAAGCTATTACCCTCGAAACTACAACTTTGGAAATAGGAAAAGAGCTTTAATCACATTCTTTACCATGTGCAATCATAAATAGTCTAATATCTTCATTTTTTTCAGCATACGTAGCTATTACCCTCGAAAACTAAAACTTTTGACATAGGAAAAGAGCCTTTAAATCACATTCTTTACCATTTGCAATCATAAATAGTCTAATATCTCATTTTTTCAACATACGTAGCTATTACCCTCGAAAACTAAACTTTTGAAATAGGAAAAGAGCCTTTAATCACATTCTTTACCATTTGCAATCATAAAATAGTCTAATATCTTCATTTTTTCAACATATGTAGCTATTACCCTCGAAAACTAAATTTTGAATAGGAAAAGAGCTTTAATCACATTCTTTACCATTTGCAATCATAAAATTGTCTAATATCTTCATTTTTCAACATACGTAGCTATTACCCTCAAAAACTAAAACTTTTGACATAGGAAAAGAGCCTTTAATCACATTCCTTTACCCATGTGCAATCATAAAATTGTCTAATATCTTCATTTTTTCCACAGACAAAACTATTACCCTAAAAACCTAAAACTTTTGAAATAGGAAAAGAGCCTTTAATCACAGTCTTTACCATTTGCAATCATAAAATAGTCTAATATCTTAATTTTTTCAACATACGTAGCTATTACCCTCGAAAACTAAACTTTTGAAATACGAAAAGAGCCTTTAATCACATTCTTTACATGTGCAATCATAAAATTGTCTAATACTTCAGTTTTTTCCACAGGCAAAGCTATTACCCTCGAAAACTAAAACTTTTGAAATAGGAAAAGAGCCTTTATCCCATTCTTTACCATTTGCAATCATAAAATAGTCTAATATCTTCATTTTTCAACATACGTAGCTATTACCCTCGAAAACTAAAACTTTTGAAATAGGAAAGAGCCCTTTAATCACATTCTTTACCATGTGCAATCATAATATAGTCCAATATCTTCATTTTTTCAACATACGTAGCTATTACCCCCGAAAACTAACACTTTTGAAATAGGAAAAGAGCCTTTAATCACATTCTTTACCATGTGCAATCATAAAATAGTCTAATATCTTCATTTTTTCAACATACGTAGCTATTACCCTCGAAAACTAAAACTTTTAAAATAGGAAAAGAGCCTTTAATCACATTCTTTACCATTTGCAATCATGAAATTGTCTAATATCTTCATTTTTTCCACAGAAAAAGCTATTACCCTCGAAAACTAAAACTTTGAAATAGGAAAAGAGCCTTTAATCACATTCTTTACCTTTGCAATCATAAAATAGTCTAATATGATCATTTTTTTCAACATACGTAGCTATTACCCTCGAAAGCAAAAACTTTTGAAATAGGAAAAGAGCCTTAAATCACATTCTTTACCATTTGCAATAAAAAAAAAGTCTAATATCTTCATTTTTTCACATACGTAGCTATTACCCTCGAAAACTAAAACTTTTGACATAGGAAAAGAGCCTTTAATCACATACTTTACCATGTGCAATCATAAAATAGTCTAATATCTTCATTTTTTTCCACAGACAAAGCTATTACCCTCGAAAACTAAAACTTTTGAAATAGGAAAAGAGCCTTTAATCACATCTTTACCATTTGCAATCATAAAATAGTCTAATATGATCATTTTTTCAACATACGTAGCTATTACCCTCGAAAACTAAAACTTTTGAAATAGGAAAAGAGCCTTTAATCACATTCTTTACCATGTGCAATCATAAAATAGTCTAATATCTTCATTTTTTCAACATACGTAGCTATTACCCTCGAAAACTAAAACTTTTGACATAGGAAAAGAGCTTTTAAATCACATTCTTTACCATGTGCAATCATAAAATAGTCGAATATCTTCATTTTTTCAACATACGTAGCTATTACCCTCGAAAACTAAAACTTTTGAAATAGGAAAAAGAGCCTTTAATCACATTCTTTACCATTTGCAATCATAAAATAGTTTAATATCTTCATTTTTCAACATACGTAGCTATTACCCTCGAAAACTAAAAACTTTTGAAATAGGAAAAGAGCCTTTAATCACATTCATTTGCAATCATAAAATAGTCTAATATATTCATTTTTTCAACATACGTAGCTATTACCCTCGAAAACTAAAACTTTTGAAATAGGAAAAGAGCCTTTAATCATATTCTTTACCATGTGCAATCATAAAATAATCTAATATCTTCATTTTTTCAACATACGTAGCTATTACCCTCGAAAACTAAAACTTTTGAAATAGGAAAAGAGCCTTTAATCACATTCTTTACCATGTGCAATCAAAAAATTGTCTAATATCTTCATTTTTTCAACATACGTAGCTATTACCCTCGAAAACTAAAACTTTTGACATAGGAAAAGAGCCTTTAATCACATTCTTTACAATTTGCAATCATAAAATAGTCTAATATCTTCATTTTTTCAACATACGTAGCTATTACCCTCAAAAGCAAAAACTTTTGAAATGGGAAAAGAGCCTTAAATCAAATTCTTTACCATGTGCAATCATAAAATAGTCTAATATCTTCATTTTTTCAACATACGTAGCTATTACCCTCGAAAACTAAAACTTTTAAAATAGGAAAAGAGCCTTTAATCACATTCTTTACCATTTGCAATCATAAAATTGTCTAATATCTTCATTTTTTCCACAGACAAAGCTATTACCCTCGAAAACTAAAACTTTTGAAATAGGAAAAGAGCCTTTAATCACATTCTTTACCATTTGCAATCATAAAATAGTCTAATATGATCATTTTTTCAACATACGTAGCTATTACCCTCGAAAGCAAAAACTTTTGAAATAGGAAAAGAGCCTTAAATCACATTCTTTACCATTTGCAATAAAAAAAAAGTCTAATATCTTCATTTTTTCAACATAAGTAGCTATTACCCTCGAAAACTAAAACTTTTGACATAGGAAAAGAGCCTTTAATCACATACTTTACCATGTGCAATCATAAAATAGTCTAATATCTTCATTTTTTCCACAGACAAAGCTATTACCCTCGAAAACTAAAACTTTTGAAATAGGAAAAGAGCCTTTAATCACATTCTTTACCATGTGCAATCATAAAATAGTCTAATATCTTCATTTTTTCAGCATACGTAGCTATTACCCTCGAAAACTAAAACTTTTGACATAGGAAAAGAGCCTTTAATCACATTCTTTACCATTTGCAATCATAAAATAGTCTAATATCTTCATTTTTTCAACATACGTAGCTATTACCCTCGAAAACTAAAACTTTTGAAATAGGAAAAGAGCCTTTAATCACATTCTTTACCATTTGCAATCATAAAATAGTCTAATATCTTCATTTTTTCAACATATGTAGCTATTACCCTCGAAAACTAAAATTTTGAAATAGGAAAAGAGCCTTTAATCACATTCTTTACCATTTGCAATCATAAAATTGTCTAATATCTTCATTTTTCAACATACGTAGCTATTACCCTCAAAAACTAAAACTTTTGACATAGGAAAAGAGCCTTTAATCACATTCTTTACCATGTGCAATCATAAAATTGTCTAATATCTTCATTTTTTCCACAGACAAAACTATTACCCTAAAAAACTAAAACTTTTGAAATAGGAAAAGAGCCTTTAATCACATTCTTTACCATTTGCAATCATAAAATAGTCTAATATCTTAATTTTTTCAACATACGTAGCTATTACCCTCGAAAACTAAAACTTTTGAAATACGAAAAGAGCCTTTAATCACATTCTTTACCATGTGCAATCATAAAATTGTCTAATATCTTCAGTTTTTCCACAGGCAAAGCTATTACCCTCGAAAACTAAAACTTTTGAAATAGGAAAAGAGCCTTTAATCCCATTCTTTACCATTTGCAATCATAAAATAGTCTAATATCTTCATTTTTCAACATACGTAGCTATTACCCTCGAAAACTAAAACTTTTGAAATAGGAAAAGAGCCTTTAATCACATTCTTTACCATGTGCAATCATAATATAGTCCAATATCTTCATTTTTTCAACATACGTAGCTATTACCCCCGAAAACTAACACTCTTGAAATAGGAAAAGAGCCTTTAATCACATTCTTTACCATGTGCAATCATAAAATAGTCTAATATCTTCATTTTTTCAACATACGTAGCTATTACCCTCGAAAACTAAAACTTTTAAAATAGGAAAAGAGCCTTTAATCACATTCTTTACCATTTGCAATCATAAAATTGTCTAATATCTTCATTTTTTCCACAGACAAAGCTATTACCCTCGAAAACTAAAACTTTTGAAATAGGAAAAGAGCCTTTAATCACATTCTTTACCATTTGCAATCATAAAATTGTCTAATATCTTCATTTTTCAACATACGTAGCTATTACCCTCGAAAACTAAAACTTTTGACATAGGAAAAGAGCCTTTAATCACATTCTTTACCATGTGCAATCATAAAATTGTCTAATATCTTCATTTTTTCCACAGACAAAACTATTACCCTAAAAAACTAAAACTTTTGAAATAGGAAAAGAGCCTTTAATCACATTCTTTACCATTTGCAATCATAAAATAGTCTAATATCTTCATTTTTTCAACATACGTAGCTATTACCCTCGAAAACTAAAACTTTTGAAATACGAAAAGAGCCTTTAATCACATTCTTTACCATGTGCAATCATAAAATTGTCTAATATCTTCAGTTTTTCCACAGGCAAAGCTATTACCCTCGAAAACTAAAACTTTTGAAATTGGAAAAGAGCCTTTAATCCCATTCTTTACCATTTGCAATCATAAAATAGTCTAATATCTTCATTTTTTAAACATACGTAGCTATTACCCTCGAAAACTAAAACTTTTGACATAGGAAAAGAGCCTTTAATCACATTCTTTACCATTTGCAATCATAAAATAGTCTAATATCTTCATTTTTTCAACATACGTAGCTATTACCCTCGAAAACTAAAACTTTTGACATAGGAAAAGATCCTTTAATCACATTCTTTACCATGTGCAATCATAAAATTGTCTAATATCTTCATTTTTTCCACAGACAAAGCTATTACCCTTAAAAACTAAAACTTTTGAAATAGGAAAAGAGCCTTTAATCACATTCTTTACCATTTGCAATCATAAAATAGTCTAATATCTTCATTTTTTCAACATACGTAGCTATTACCCTCGAAAACTAAAACTTTTGAAATACGAAAAGAGCCTTTAATCACATTCTTTACCATGTGCAATCATAAAATTGTCTAATATCTTCAGTTTTTCCACAGACAAAGCTATTACCCTCGAAAACTAAAACTTTTGAAATAGGAAAAGAGCCTTTAATCCCATTCTTTACCATTTGCAATCATAAAATAGTCTAATATCTTTATTTTTTAAACATACGTAGCTATTACCCCTCGAAAACTAAAACTTTTGACATAGGAAAAGAGCCTTTAATCACATTCTTTACCATTTGCAATCATAAAATAGTCTAATATCTTCATTTTCTCAACATAGTAGCTATTACCCTCAAAAACTAAAACTTTTAAAATAGGAAAAGAGCCTTTAATCATATTCTTTACCATTTGCAATCATAAAATTGTCTAATATCTTCATTTTTTCCACAGAAAAAGCTATTACCCTCGAAAACTAAAGCTTTTGAAATAGGAAAAGAGCCTTTAATCACATTCTTTACCATGTGCAATCATAAAATAGTCTAATATCTTAATTTTTTCAACATATGTAGCTATTACCCTCGAAAACTAAAACTTTTGAAATCGGAAAAGAGCCTTCAATCACATTCTTTACCATGTGCAATCATAAAATAGTCTAATATCTTCATTTTTTCAACATACGTAGCTATTACCCTCGAAAACTAAAACTTTTGACATAGGAAAAGAGCCTTTAATCACATTCTTTACCATTTGCAATCATAAGATAGTTTAATATCTTCATTTTTTCAACATACGTAGCTATTACCCTCGAAAACTAAAACTTTTGAAATAGGAAAAGAGCCTTTAATCACATTCTTTACCATTTGCAATCATAAAATAGTCTAATATATTCATTTTTTCAACATACGTAGCTATTACCCTCGAAAACTAAAACTTTTGAAATAGGAAAAGAGCCTTTAATCACATTCTTTACCATGTGCAATCATAAAATAGTCGAATATCTTCATTTTTTCAACATACGTAGCTATTACCCTCAAAAACTAAAACTTTTGAAATAGGAAAAGAGCCTTTAATCACATTCTTTACCATTTGAAATCATAAAATAGTCTTATATCTTCATTTTTTCAACATACATAGCTATTACCCTCGAAAACTAAAACTTTTGAAATAGGAAAAGAGCCTTTAATCACATTCTTTACCATGTGCAATCATAAAATAGTCTAATATCTTCATTTTTTCAACATATGTAGCTATTACCCTCGAAAACTAAAACTTTTGAAATAGGAAAAGAGCCTTTAATCACATTCTTTACCATGTGCAATCATAAAATAGTCTAATATCTTCATTTTTTCAACATACGTAGCTATTACCCTCGAAAACTAAAACTTTTGACATAGGAAAAGAGCCTTTAATCACATTCTTTACCATTTGCAATCATAAGATAGTTTAATATCTTCATTTTTTCAACATACGTAGCTATTACCCTCGAAAACTAAAACTTTTGAAATAGGAAAAGAGCCTTTAATCACATTCTTTACCATTTGCAATCATAAAATAGTCTAATATATTCATTTTTTCAACATACGTAGCTATTACCCTCGAAAACTAAAACTTTTGAAATAGGAAAAGAGCCTTTAATCACATTCTTTACCATGTGCAATCATAAAATAGTCGAATATCTTCATTTTTTCAACATACGTAGCTATTACCCTCGAAAACTAAAACTTTTGAAATAGGAAAAGAGCCTTTAATCACATTCTTTACCATTTGCAATCATAAAATAGTTTAATATCTTCATTTTTTCAACATACGTAGCTATTACCCTCGAAAACTAAAACTTTTGAAATAGGAAAAGAGCCTTTAATCACATTCTTTACCATTTGCAATCATAAAATAGTCTAATCTATTCATTTTTTCAACATATGTAGCTATTACCCTCGAAAATTAAACTTTTGAAATAGGAAAAGAGCCTTTAATCACATTCTTTACCATTTGCAATCATAAAATAGTCTAATATCTTCATTTTTTCAACATACGTTGCTATTACCCTCGAAAACTAAGACTTTTGACATAGGAAAAGAGCCTTTAATCACATTCTTTACCATTTGCAATCATAAAATTGTCTAATATCTTCATTTTTCAACATACGTAGCTATTACCCTCGAAAACTAAAACTTTTGACATAGGAAAAGAGCCTTTAATCACATTCTTTACCATGTGCAATCATAAAATTGTCCAATATCTTCATTTTTTCCACAGACAAAACTATTACCCTAAAAAACTAAAACTTTTGAAATAGGAAAAGAGCCTTTAATCACATTCTTTACTATTTGCAATCATAAAATAGTCTAATATCTTAATTTTTTCAACATACGTAGCTATTACCCTCGAAAACTAAAACTTTTGAAATACGAAAAGAGCCTTTAATCACATTCTTTACCATGTGCAATCATAAAATTGTCTAATATCTTCAGTTTTTCCACAGGCAAAGCTATTACCCTCGAAAAATAAAACTTTTGAAATAGGAAAAGAGCCTTTAATCCCATTCTTTACCAATTGCAATCATAAAATAGTCTAATATCTTCATTTTTTAAACATACGTAGCTATTACCCTCGAAAACTAAAACTTTTGACATAGGAAAAGAGCCTTTAATCTTTACCATTTGCAATCATAAAATAGTCTAATATCTTCATTTTTTCAACATACGTAGCTATTACCCTCGAAAACTAAAACTTTTGACATAGGAAAAGAACCTTTAATCACATTCTTTACCATGTGCAATCAAAAAATTGTCTAATATCTTCATTTTTTCCACAGATAAAGCTATTACCCTTAAAAACTAAAACTTTTGAAATAGGAAAAGAGCCTTTAATCACATTCTTTACCATTTGCAATCATAAAATAGTCTAATATCTTCATTTTTTCAACATACGTAGCTATTACCCTCGAAAACAAAAACTTTTGAAATACGAAAAGAGCCTTTAATCACATTCTTTACCATGTGCAATCATAAAATTGTCTAATATCTTCATTTTTTCCACAGTCAAAGCTATTACCCTCGAAAACTAAAACTTTTGAAATAGGAAAAGAGCCTTTAATCCCATTCTTTACCATTTGCAATCATAAAATAGTCTAATATCTTCATTTTTTAAACATACGTAGCTATTATCCTCGAAAACTAAAACTTTTGACATAGGAAAAGAGCCTTTAATCACATTCTTTACCATTTGCAATCATAAAATAGTCTAATATCTTCATTTTCTCAACATAGTAGCTATTACCCTCAAAAACTAAAACTTTTAAAACAGGAAAAGAGCCTTTAATCACATTCTTTACCATTTGCAATCATAAAATTGTCTAATATCTTAATTTTTTCCACAGAAAAAGCTATTACCCTCGAAAACTAAAGCTTTTGAAATAGGAAAAGAGCCTTTAATCACATTCTTTACCATGTGCAATCATAAAATAGTCTAATATCTTCATTTTTTCAACATATGTAGCTATTACCCTCGAAAACTAAAACTTTTGAAATAGGAAAAGAGCCTTCAATCACATTCTTTACCATGTGCAATCATAAAATAGTTCAATATCTTCATTTTTTCAACATACGTAGCTATTACCCTCGAAAACTAAAACTTTTGACATAGGAAAAGAGCCTTTAATCACATTCTTTACCATTTGCAATCATAAAATAGTTTAATATCTTCATTTTTTCAACATACGTAGCTATTACCCTCGAAAACTAAAACTTTTGAAATAGGAAAAGAGCCTTTAATCACATTCTTTACCATTTGCAATCATAAAATAGTCTAATATATTCATTTTTTCAACATACGTAGCTATTACCCTCGAAAACTAAAACTTTTGAAATAGGAAAAGAGCCTTTAATCACATTCTTTACCATGTGCAATCATAAAATAGTCGAATATCTTCATTTTTTCAACATACCTAGCTATTACCCTCGAAAACTAAAACTTTTGAAATAGGAAAAGAGCCTTTAATCACATTCTTTACCATTTGAAATCGTAAAATAGTCTTATATCTTCATTTTTTCAACATACATAGCTATTACCCTCGAAAACTAAAACTTTTGAAATAGGAAAAGAGCCTTTAATCACATTCTTTACCATGTGCAATCATAAAATAGTCTAATATCTTCATTTTTTCAACATATGTAGCTATTACCCTCGAAAACTAAAACTTTTGAAATAGGAAAAGAGCCTTTAATCACATTCTTTACCATGTGCAATCATAAAATAGTCTAATATCTTCATTTTTTCAACATACGTAGCTATTACCCTCGAAAACTAAAACTTTTGACATAGGAAAAGAGCCTTTAATCACATTCTTTACCATTTGCAATCATAAGATAGTTTAATATCTTCATTTTTTCAACATACGTAGCTATTACCCTCGAAAACTAAAACTTTTGAAATAGGAAAAGAGCCTTTAATCACATTCTTTACCATTTGCAATCATAAAATAGTCTAATATATTCATTTTTTCAACATACGTAGCTATTACCCTCGAAAACTAAAACTTTTGAAATAGGAAAAGAGCCTTTAATCACATTCTTTACCATGTGCAATCATAAAATAGTCGAATATCTTCATTTTTTCAACATACGTAGCTATTACCCTCGAAAACTAAAACTTTTGAAATAGGAAAAGAGCCTTTAATCACATTCTTTACCATTTGCAATCATAAAATAGTTTAATATCTTCATTTTTTCAACATACGTAGCTATTACCCTCGAAAACTAAAACTTTTGAAATAGGAAAAGAGCCTTTAATCACATTCTTTACCATTTGCAATCATAAAATAGTCTAATATATTCATTTTTTCAACATACGTAGCTATTACCCTCGAAAACTAAAACTTTTCAAATAGGAAAAGAGCCTTTAATCATATTCTTTACCATGTGCAATCATAAAATAATCTAATATCTTCATTTTTTCAACATACGTAGCTATTACCCTCGAAAACTAAAACTTTTGAAATAGGAAAAGAGCCTTTAATCACATTCTTTACCATTTGCAATCATAAAATAGTCTAATATCTTCATTTTTTCAACATACGTAGCTATTACCCTCGAAAACTAAAACTTTTGACATAGGAAAAGAGCCTTTAATCACATTCTTTACAATTTGCAATCATAAAATAGTCTAATATCTTCATTTTTTCAACATACGTAGCTATTACCCTCAAAAGCAAAAACTTTTGAAATGGGAAAAGAGCCTTAAATCACATTCTTTACCATGTGCAGTCATAAAATAGTCTAATATCTTCATTTTTTCAACATACTTAGCTATTACCCTCGAAAACTAAAACTTTTAAAATAGGAAAAGAGCCTTTAATCACATTCTTTACCATATGCAATCATAAAATTGTCTAATATCTTCATTTTTTCCACAGACAAAGCTATTACCCTCGAAAGCAAAAACTTTTGAAATAGGAAAAGAGCCTTAAATCACATTCTTTACCATTTGCAATAAAAAAAAAGTCTAATATCTTCATTTTTTCAACATACGTAGCTATTACCCTCGAAAACTAAAACTTTTGACATAGGAAAAGAGCCTTTAATCACATACTTTACCATGTGCAATCATAAAATAGTCTAATATCTTCATTTTTTCCACAGACAAAGCTATTACCCTCGAAAACTAAAACTTTTGAAATAGGAAAAGAGCCTTTAATCACATTCTTTACCATGTGCAATCATAAAATAGTCTAATATCTTCATTTTTTCAGCATACGTAGCTATTACCCTCGAAAACTAAAACTTTTGACATAGGAAAAGAGCCTTTAATCACATTCTTTACCATTTGCAATCATAAAATAGTCTAATATCTTCATTTTTTCAACATACGTAGCTATTACCCTCGAAAACTAAAACTTTTGA
>NW_027067577.1:0-11695 GCF_032884065.1 Artemia franciscana
ATCTTCATTTTTTCAACATACGTTAGGAAAAGAGCCTTTAATCACATTCTTTACCATTTGCAATCATAAAATAGTCTAATATCTTCATTTTTTCAACATACGTAGCTATTACCCTCGAAAACTAAAACTTTTGAAATAGGAAAAGAGCCTTTAATCACATTCTCTACCATGTGCAATCATAAAATTGTCTAATATCTTCATTTTTTCCACAGACAAAGCTATTACACTCGAAAACTAAAACTTTTGAAATAGGAAAAGAGCCTTTGATCACATTCTTTACCATTTGCAATCATAAAATGGTCAAATATCTTCATTTTTTCAACATACATAGCTATTACCCTCGAAAACTAAAACTTTTGACATAGGAAAAGAGCCTTTAATCACATTCTTTACCATTTGCAATCATAAAATAGTCTAATATCTTCATTTTTTCAACATACGTAGCTATTACCCTCGAAAACTAAAACTTTTGAAATAGGAAAAGAGCCTTTAATCACATTCTTTACCATTTGCAATCATAAAATAGTTCAATATCTTCATTTTTCAACATACGTGGCTATTACCCTCGAAAACTAAAACTTTTGAAATAGGAAAAGAGCCTTTAATCACATTCTTTACCATTTGCAATAATAAAATAGTCTAATATCTTCATTTTTTCAACATACGTAGCTATTACCCTCGAAAACTAAAACTTTTGACATAGGAAAAGAGCCTTTAATCACATTCTTTACCATTTGCAATCATAAAATTGTCTAATATCTTTATTTTTTCAACATACGTAGCTATTACCCTCGAAAACTAAAACTTTTGAAATTGGAAAAGAGCCTTTAATCACATTCTTTACCATTTGCAATCATAAAATAGTCTAATATCTTCATTTTTTCCACAGACATAGCTCTTACCCCCGAAAACTAAAACTTTTGAAATAGGAAAAGAGCCTTTAATCACATTCTTTACCATTTGCAATCATAAAATTGTCTAATATCTTTGTTTTTTCAACATACGTAGCTATTACCCTCGAAAACTAAAACTTTTGAAATAGGAAAATAGCCTTTAATCACATTCTTTACCATTTGCAATCATAAAATAGTCTAATATCTTCATTTTTTCAACATACGTAGCTATTACCCTCGAAAACAAAAACTTTTGAAATAGGAAAAGAGCCTTTAATCACATTCTTTACCATTTGCAATCATAAAATTGTCTAATATCTTCATTTTTTCAACATACGTAGCTATTACCCTCGAAAACTAAAACTTTTGACATAGGAAAAGAGCCTTTAATCACATTCTATACCATTTGCAATCATAAAATAGTCTAATATCTTCATTTTTTCAACATACGTAGCTATTACCCTCGAAAACTAAAACTTTTGAAATTGGAAAAGAGCCTTTAATCACATTCTTTACCATTTGCAATCATAAAATAGTCTAATATCTTCATTTTTTCCACAGACATAGCTCTTACCCCCGAAAACTAAAACTTTTGAAATAGGAAAAGAGCCTTTAATCACATTCTTTACCATTTGCAATCATAAAATTGTCTAATATCTTTGTTTTTCAACATACGTAGCTATTACCCTCGAAAACTAAAACTTTTGAAATAGGAAAATAGCCTTTAATCACATTCTTTACCATTTGCAATCATAAAATAGTCTAATATCTTCATTTTTTCAACATACGTAGCTATTACCCTCGAAAACAAAAACTTTTGAAATAGGAAAAGAGCCTTTAATCACATTCTTTACCATTTGCAATCATAAAATTGTCTAATATCTTCATTTTTTCAACATACGTAGCTATTACCCTCGAAAACTAAAACTTTTGACATAGGAAAAGAGCCTTTAATCACATTCTATACCATTTGCAATCATAAAATAGTCTAATATCTTCATTTTTTCAACATACGTAGCTATTACCCTCGAAAACTAAAACTTTTGAAATAGGAAAAGAGCCTTTAATCACATTCTTTACCATTTGCAATCATAAGATAGTCTAATATCTTAATTTTTTCAACATACGTAGCTATTACCCTCGAAAACTAAAACTTTTGACATAGGAAAAGAGCCTTTAATCACATTCTTTACCATTTGCAATCATAAAATAGTCTAATATCTTCATTTTTTCAACATACGTTAGGAAAAGAGCCTTTAATCACATTCTTTACCATTTGCAATCATAAAATAGTCTAATATCTTCATTTTTTCAACATACGTAGCTATTACCCTCGAAAACTAAAACTTTTGAAATAGGAAAAGAGCCTTTAATCACATTCTCTACCATGTGCAATCATAAAATTGTCTAATATCTTCATTTTTTCCATAGACAAAGCTATTACACTCGAAAACTAAAACTTTTGAAATAGGAAAAGAGCCTTTGATCACATTCTTTACCATTTGCAATCATAAAATGGTCAAATATCTTCATTTTTTCAACATATATAGCTATTACCCTCGAAAACTAAAACTTTTGACATAGGAAAAGAGCCTTTAATCACATTCTTTACCATTTGCAATCATAAAATAGTCTAATATCTTCATTTTTTCAACATACGTAGCTATTACCCTCGAAAACTAAAACTTTTGAAATAGGAAAAGAGCCTTTAATCACATTCTTTACCATTTGCAATCATAAAATAGTTCAATATCTTCATTTTTCAACATACGTGGCTATTACCCTCGAAAACTAAAACTTTTGAAATAGGAAAAGAGCCTTTAATCACATTCTTTACCATTTGCAATAATAAAATAGTCTAATATCTTCATTTTTTCAACATACGTAGCTATTACCCTCGAAAACTAAAACTTTTGACATAGGAAAAGAGCCTTTAATCACATTCTTTACCATTTGCAATCATAAAATTGTCTAATATCTTTATTTTTTCAACATACGTAGCTATTACCCTCGAAAACTAAAACTTTTGAAATTGGAAAAGAGCCTTTAATGACATTCTTTACCATTTGCAATCATAAAATAGTCTAATATCTTCATTTTTTCCACAGACATAGCTCTTACCCCCGAAAACTAAAACTTTTGAAATAGGAAAAGAGCCTTTAATCACATTCTTTACCATTTGCAATCATAAAATTGTCTAATATCTTTGTTTTTTCAACATACGTAGCTATTACCCTCGAAAACTAAAACTTTTGAAATAGGAAAATAGCCTTTAATCACATTCTTTACCATTTGCAATCATAAAATAGTCTAATATCTTCATTTTTTCAACATACGTAGCTATTACCCTCGAAAACAAAAACTTTTGAAATAGGAAAAGAGCCTTTAATCACATTCTTTACCATTTGCAATCATAAAATTGTCTAATATCTTCATTTTTTCAACATACGTAGCTATTACCCTCGAAAACTAAAACTTTTGACATAGGAAAAGAGCCTTTAATCACATTCTATACCATTTGCAATCATAAAATAGTCTAATATCTTCATTTTTTCAACATACGTAGCTATTACCCTCGAAAACTAAAACTTTTGAAATTGGAAAAGAGCCTTTAATCACATTCTTTACCATTTGCAATCATAAAATAGTCTAATATCTTCATTTTTTCCACAGACATAGCTCTTACCCCCGAAAACTAAAACTTTTGAAATAGGAAAAGAGCCTTTAATCACATTCTTTACCATTTGCAATCATAAAATTGTCTAATATCTTTGTTTTTTCAACATACGTAGCTATTACCCTCGAAAACTAAAACTTTTGAAATAGGAAAATAGCCTTTAATCACATTCTTTACCATTTGCAATCATAAAATAGTCTAATATCTTCATTTTTTCAACATACGTAGCTATTACCCTCGAAAACAAAAACTTTTGAAATAGGAAAAGAGCCTTTAATCACATTCTTTACCATTTGCAATCATAAAATTGTCTAATATCTTCATTTTTTCAACATACGTAGCTATTACCCTCGAAAACTAAAACTTTTGACATAGGAAAAGAGCCTTTAATCACATTCTATACCATTTGCAATCATAAAATAGTCTAATATCTTAATTTTTTCAACATACGTAGCTATTACCCTCGAAAACTAAAACTTTTGAAATAGGAAAAGAGCCTTTAATCACATTCTTTACCATTTGCAATCATAAAATAGTCTAATATCTTAATTTTTTCAACATACGTAGCTATTACCCTCGAAAACTAAAACTTTTGAAATAGGAAAAGAGCTTTTAATCAAATTCTTTACCATTTGCAATCATAAAATAGTCCAATATCTTCATTTTTTCAACATACGTAGCTATTACCCTCGAAAACTAAAACTTTTGAAATAGGAAAAGAGCCTTTATTCACATTCTTTACCATGTGCAATCATAAAATAGTCTAATATCTTCATTTTTTTCACAGACATAGCTCTTACCCCCGAAAACTAAAACTTTTGAAATAGGAAAAGAGCCTTTAATCACATTCTTTACCATTTGCAATCATAAAATTGTCTAATATCTTCATTTTTTCAACATACGTAGCTATTACCCTCGAAAACTAAAACTTTTGAAATAGGAAAAAGCCTTTAATCACATTCTTTACCATTTGCAATCATAAAATAGTCTAATATCTTCATTTTTTCAACATACGTAGCTATTACCTTCGAAAACTAAAACTTTTGAAATAGGAAAAGAGCCTTTAATCACATTCTTTACCATGTGCAATCATAAAATAGTCTAATATCTTCATTTTTTCAACATACGTAGCTATTACCCTCGAAAACAAAAACTTTTGAAATAGGAAAAGAGCCTTTAATCACATTCTTTACCATGTGCAATCATAAAATAGTCTAATATCTTCATTTTTTCAACATACGTAGCTATTACCCTCGAAAACAAAAACTTTTGAAATAGGAAAAGAGCCTTTAATCACATTCTTTACCATGTGCAATCATAAAATTGTCTAATATCTTCATTTTTTCAACATACGTAGCTATTACCCTCGAAAACTAAAACTTTTGAAATAGGAAAAGAGCCTTTATTCACATTCTTCCTCGAAGCTATTACCCTCGAAAACTAAAACTTTTGAAATAGGAAAAGAGCCTTTAATCAAATTCTTTACCATTTGCAATCATAAAATAGTCCAATATCTTCATTTTTTCAACATACGTAGCTATTACCCTCGAAAACTAAAACTTTTGAAATAGGAAAAGAGCCTTTAATCACATTCTTTACCATTTGCAATCATAAAATAGTCTAATATCTTCATTTTTTCAACATACGTAGCTATTACCCTCGAAAACTAAAACTTTTGACATAGGAAAAGAGCCTTTAATCACATTCTTTACCATTTGCAATCATAAAATAGTCTAATATCTTCATTTTTTCAACATACGTTAGGAAAAGAGCCTTTAATCACATTCTTTACCATTTGCAATCATAAAATAGTCTAATATCTTCATTTTTTCAACATACGTAGCTATTACCCTCGAAAACTAAAACTTTTGAAATAGGAAAAGAGCCTTTAATCACATTCTTTACCATGTGCAATCATAAAATTGTCTAATATCTTCATTTTTTCCACAGACAAAGCTATTACACTCGAAAACTAAAACTTTTGAAATAGGAAAAGAGCCTTTGATCACATTCTTTACCATTTGCAATCATAAAATAGTCAAATATCTTCATTTTTTCAACATACATAGCTATTACCCTCGAAAACTAAAACTTTTGACATAGGAAAAGAGCCTTTAATCACATTCTTTACCATTTGCAATCATAAAATAGTCTAATATCTTCATTTTTTCAACATACGTAGCTATTACCCTCGAAAACTAAAACTTTTGAAATAGGAAAAGAGCCTTTAATCACATTCTTTACCATTTGCAATCATAAAATAGTTCAATATCTTCATTTTTCAACATACGTGGCTATTACCCTCGAAAACTAAAACTTTTGAAATAGGAAAAGAGCCTTTAATCACATTCTTTACCATTTGCAATAATAAAATAGTCTAATATCTTCATTTTTTCAACATACGTAGCTATTACCCTCGAAAACTAAAACTTTTGACATAGGAAAAGAGCCTTTAATCACATTCTTTACCATTTGCAATCATAAAATTGTCTAATATCTTTATTTTTTCAACATACGTAGCTATTACCCTCGAAAACTAAAACTTTTGAAATAGGAAAAGAGCCTTTAATCACATTCTTTACCATTTGCAATCATAAAATAGTCTAATATCTTCATTTTTTCCACAGACATAGCTCTTACCCCCGAAAACTAAAACTTTTGAAATAGGAAAAGAGCCTTTAATCACATTCTTTACCATTTGCAATCATAAAATTGTCTAATATCTTTGTTTTTTCAACATACGTAGCTATTACCCTCGAAAACTAAAACTTTTGAAATAGGAAAATAGCCTTTAATCACATTCTTTACCATTTGCAATCATAAAATAGTCTAATATCTTCATTTTTTCAACATACGTAGCTATTACCCTCGAAAACTAAAACTTTTGAAATAGGATAAGAGCCTTTAATCACATTCTTTACCATTTGCAATCATAAAATTGTCTAATATCTTCATTTTTTCAACATACGTAGCTATTACCCTCGAAAACTAAAACTTTTGACATAGGAAAAGAGCCTTTAATCACATTCTATACCATTTGCAATCATAAAATAGTCTAATATCTTCATTTTTTCAACATACGTAGCTATTACCCTCGAAAACTAAAACTTTTGACATAGGAAAAGAGCCTTTAATCACATTCTTTACCATGTGTAATCATAAAATTGTCTAATATCTTCATATTTTCAACATACGTAGCTATTACCCTCGAAAACTAAAACTTTTGAAATAGGAAAAGAGCCTTTATTCACATTCTTTACCATGTGCAATCATAAAATAGTCTAATATCTTCATTTTTTTCACAGACATAGCTCTTACCCCCGAAAACTAAAACTTTTGAAATAGGAAAAGAGCCTTTAATCACATTCTTTACCATTTGCAATCATAAAATTGTCTAATATCTTCATTTTTTCAACATACGTAGCTATTACCCTCGAAAACTAAAACTTTTGAAATAGGAAAATAGCCTTTAATCACATTCTTTACCATTTGCAATCATAAAATAGTCTAATATCTTCATTTTTTCAACATACGTAGCTATTACCTTCGAAAACTAAAACTTTTGAAATAGGAAAAGAGCCTTTAATCACATTCTTTACCATGTGCAATCATAAAATAGTCTAATATCTTCATTTTTTCAACATACGTAGCTATTACCCTCGAAAACTAAAACTTTTGAAATAGGAAAAGAGCCTTTAATCACATTCTTTACCATGTGCAATCATAAAATAGTCGAATATCTTCATTTTTTCAACATACGTAGCTATTACCATCGAAAACTAAAACTTTTGAAATAGGAAAAGAGCCTTTAATCACATTCTTTACCATTTGCAATCATAAGATAGTCTAATATCTTAATTTTTTCAACATACGTAGCTATTACCCTCGAAAACTAAAACTTTTGAAATAGGAAAAGAGCCTTTAATCAAATTCTTTACCATTTGCAATCATAAAATAGTCCAATATCTTCATTTTTTCAACATACGTAGCTATTACCCTCGAAAACTAAAACTTTTGAAATAGGAAAAGAGCCTTTAATCACATTCTTTACCATTTGCAATCATAAAATAGTCTAATATCTTCATTTTTTCAACATACGTAGCTATTACCCTCGAAAACTAAAACTTTTGACATAGGAAAAGAGCCTTTAATCACATTCTTTACCATTTGCAATCATAAAATAGTCTAATATCTTCATTTTTTCAACATAAGTTAGGAAAAGAGCCTTTAATCACATTCTTTACCATCTGCAATCATAAAATAGTCTAATATCTTCATTTTTTCAACATACGTAGCTATTACCCTCGAAAACAAAACTTTTGAAATAGGAAAAGAGCCTTTAATCACATTCTTTACCATTTGCAATCATAAAATAGTCAAATATCTTCATTTTTTCAACATACATAGCTATTACCCTCGAAAACTAAAACTTTTGAAATAGGAAAATAGCCTTTAATCACATTCTTTACCATTTTCAATCATAAAATAGTCTAATATCTTCATTTTTTCAACATACGTAGCTATTACCTTCGAAAACTAAAACTTTTGAAATAGGAAAAGAGCCTTTAATCACATTCTTTACCATGTGCAATCATAAAATAGTCTAATATCTTCATTTTTTCAACATACGTAGCTATTACCCTCGAAAACTAAAACTTTTGAAATAGGAAAAGAGCCTTTAATCACATTCTTTACCATGTGCAATCATAAAATAGTCGAATATCTTCATTTTTTCAACATACGTAGCTATTACCATCGAAAACTAAAACTTTTGATAATAGGAAAAGAGCCTTTAATCACATTCTTTACCATTTGCAATCATAAGATAGTCTAATATCTTAATTTTTTCAACATACGTAGCTATTACCCTCGAAAACTAAAACTTTTGAAATAGGAAAAGAGCCTTTAATCAAATTCTTTACCATTTGCAATCATAAAATAGTCCAATATCTTCATTTTTTCAACATACGTAGCTATTACCCTCGAAAACTAAAACTTTTGAAATAGGAAAAGAGCCTTTAATCACATTCTTTACCATTTGCAATCATAAAATAGTCTAATATCTTCATTTTTTCAACATACGTAGCTATTACCTTCGAAAACTAAAACTTTTGAAATAGGAAAAGAGCCTTTAATCACATTCTTTACCATGTGCAATCATAAAATAGTCTAATATCTTCATTTTTTCAACATACGTAGCTATTACCCTCGAAAACTAAAACTTTTGAAATAGGAAAAGAGCCTTTAATCACATTCTTTACCATGTGCAATCATAAAATAGTCGAATATCTTCATTTTTTCAACATACGTAGCTATTACCATCGAAAACTAAAACTTTTGAAATAGGAAAAGAGCCTTTAATCACATTCTTTACCATTTGCAATCATAAGATAGTCTAATATCTTAATTTTTTCAACATACGTAGCTATTACCCTCGAAAACTAAAACTTTTGAAATAGGAAAAGAGCCTTTAATCAAATTCTTTACCATTTGCAATCATAAAATAGTCCAATATCTTCATTTTTTCAACATACGTAGCTATTACCCTCGAAAACTAAAACTTTTGAAATAGGAAAAGAGCCTTTAATCACATTCTTTACCATTTGCAATCATAAAATAGTCTAATATCTTCATTTTTTCAACATACGTAGCTATTACCCTCGAAAACTAAAACTTTTGACATAGGAAAAGAGCCTTTAATCACATTCTTTACCATTTGCAATCATAAAATAGTCTAATATCTTCATTTTTTCAACATAAGTTAGGAAAAGAGCCTTTAATCACATTCTTTACCATCTGCAATCATAAAATAGTCTAATATCTTCATTTTTTCAACATACGTAGCTATTACCCTCGAAAACGAAAACTTTTGAAATAGGAAAAGAGCCTTTAATCACATTCTTTACCATTTGCAATCATAAAATAGTCAAATATCTTCATTTTTTCAACATACATAGCTATTACCCTCGAAAACTAAAACTTTTGAAATAGGAAAATAGCCTTTAATCACATTCTTTACCATTTTCTATCATAAAATAGTCTAATATCTTCATTTTTTCAACATACGTAGCTATTACCTTCGAAAACTAAAACTTTTGAAATAGGAAAAGAGCCTTTAATCACATTCTTTACCATGTGCAATCATAAAATAGTCTAATATCTTCATTTTTTCAACATACGTAGCTATTACCCTCGAAAACTAAAACTTTTGAAATAGGAAAAGAGCCTTTAATCACATTCTTTACCATGTGCAATCATAAAATAGTCGAATATCTTCATTTTTTCAACATACGTAGCTATTACCATCGAAAACTAAAACTTTTGATATAGGAAAAGAGCCTTTAATCACATTCTTTACCATTTGCAATCATAAGATAGTCTAATATCTTAATTTTTTCAACATACGTAGCTATTACCCTCGAAAACTAAAACTTTTGAAATAGGAAAAGAGCCTTTAATCAAATTCTTTACCATTTGCAATCATAAAATAGTCCAATATCTTCATTTTTTCAACATACGTAGCTATTACCCTCGAAAACTAAAACTTTTGAAATAGGAAAAGAGCCTTTAATCACATTCTTTACCATTTGCAATCATAAAATAGTCTAATATCTTCATTTTTTCAACATACGTAGCTATTACCCTCGAAAACTAAAACTTTTGACATAGGAAAAGAGCTTTAATCACATTCTTTACCATTTGCAATCATAAAATAGTCTAATATCTTCATTTTTTCAACATAAGTTAGGAAAAGAGCCTTTAATCACATTCTTTACCATCTGCAATCATAAAATAGTCTAATATCTTCATTTTTTCAACATACGTAGCTATTACCCTCGAAAACGAAAACTTTTGAAATAGGAAAAGAGCCTTTAATCACATTCTTTACCATTTGCAATCATAAAATAGTCAAATATCTTCATTTTTTCAACATACGTAGCTATTACCCTCGAAAACTAAAACTTTTGACATAGGAAAAGAGCCTTTAATCACATTCTTTACCATGTGCAATCATAAAATTGTCTAATATCTTCATTTTTTCAACATACCTAGCTATTACCCTCGAAAACTAAAACTTTTGAAATAGGAAAAGAGCCTTTATTCACATTCTTTACCATGTGCAATCATAAAATAGTCTAATATCTTCATTTTTTCCACAGACATAGCTCTTACCTCTCGAAAACTAAAACTTTTGAAATAGGAAAATAGCCTTTAATCACATTCTTTACCATTTGCAATCATAAAATAGTCTAATATCTTCATTTTTTCAACATACGTAGCTATTACCTTCGAAAACTAAAACTTTTGATATAGGAAAAGAGCCTTTAATCACATTCTTTACCATTTGCAATCATAAGATAGTCTAATATCTTAATTTTTTCAACATACGTAGCTATTACCCTCGAAAACTAAAACTTTTGAAATAGGAAAAGAGCCTTTAATCAAATTCTTTACCATTTGCAATCATAAAATAGTCCAATATCTTCATTTTTTCAACATACGTAGCTATTACCCTCGAAAACTAAAACTTTTGAAATAGGAAAAGAGCCTTTAATCACATTCTTTACCATTTGCAATCATAAAATAGTCTAATATCTTCATTTTTTCAACATACGTAGCTATTACCCTCGAAAACTAAAACTTTTGACATAGGAAAAGAGCCTTTAATCACATTCTTTACCATTTGCAATCATAAAATAGTCTAATATCTTCATTTTTTCAACATAAGTTAGGAAAAGAGCCTTTAATCACATTCTTTACCATCTGCAATCATAAAATAGTCTAATATCTTCATTTTTTCAACATACGTAGCTATTACCCTCGAAAACGAAAACTTTTGAAATAGGAAAAGAGCCTTTAATCACATTCTTTACCATTTGCAATCATAAAATAGTCAAATATCTTCATTTTTTCAACATACGTAGCTATTACCCTCGAAAACTAAAACTTTTGACATAGGAAAAGAGCCTTTAATCACATTCTTTACCATGTGCAATCATAAAATTGTCTAATATCTTCATTTTTTCAACATACCTAGCTATTACCCTCGAAAACTAAAACTTTTGAAATAGGAAAAGAGCCTTTATTCACATTCTTTACCATGTGCAATCATAAAATAGTCTAT
>NW_027067578.1:0-11673 GCF_032884065.1 Artemia franciscana
CTATTACCCTCGAAAACTAAAACTTTTGACATAGGAAAAGAGCCTTTAATCACATTCTTTACCATTTGCCATCATAAAATAGTCTAATATCTTAATTTTTTCAACATACGTAGCTATTACCCTCGAAAACTAAAACTTTTGAAAAGGAAAAGAGCCTTTAATCACATTCTTTACCATGTGCAATCATAAAATAGTCTAATATCTTCATTTTTTCAGCATACGTAGCTATTACCCTTGAAAACTAAAACTTTTGAAATAGAAAAAGAGCCTTTAATCACATTCTTTACCATGTGCAATCATAAAATAGTCTAATATCTTCATTTTTTCAACATACGTAGCTATTACCCTCGAAAACTAAAACTTTTGAAATAGGAAAAGAGCCTTTAATCACATACTTTACCATGTGCAATGTCCTCCCACTCTTGGTTAGGTTTGTGGCTTAGAATAGAAATAAATTCTTTAAGCTTTATCCCTATCATAATCGAAGAAAGAAAAGAAAATAGATTAAAATATTTTTTAATTCAGTCAGTAGCCTCAGTCATCTTTTTAGCGAGTATTCTAAATCAATCCTTTTCATTCTTAATTCCTTTTGCCCTGTTGCCCCTGTGCCCCTCCCTGTGCCCCTGGCGTCCCCGTTGTTGCTGTTTCCTTGTGTCCCGGTCGTCATTTGTGTCCCAGTGTCCCAGTCTGTAATTTCTCTTTGAGTGTTGCGGTCGTCATTATTATTTCCGGTGTCCCGGTCGTCATTTTTGTCCCGGTCGTCATTATTGTCCTGGTCGTCACTTGTGTTCCGGTGTCCCGGTCTGTAATTTCTCTTTGAGTGTCCTGGTCGTCATTTATATTCCCTGTGTCCCGGTCGTCATTTGTTTCCCGGTGCTTTGTTGATGGTGATCGCTAATCGAACATTCCTTGTGTCTCGGTTGCTTTCTCTTTGAGTGTCCCGGTCGTCATTTATATTCCCTACTAGCTGTTGGGGTGGCGCTTCGCTACCCCAACACCTAGTTGGTGGGGGTGCTTCGTGCCCCCCCCCCAAGCCCCCCCGCGGGCACCAGTCGTTACACGCCATATTAGTTACGTGCCATTGTAGTTGTGTCCCTGTGTCCCACCTGTGAATATAAATAGATATATATATATATATATATTTTTAACTACGTAAAACTTGCGAATGTACAACATTCTTGGCTGTCCCATTGTCTGTGCATATAAATAGATTGTCAGGTTTACCGACTCTTGAACATGCAACATTTAATTGTCCCTGGAAAAACAATCTGTATTCAGATCTATACCTCATTATTCTAATGATTGCCCTTGAGCTTTGTTGATGGTGATTGCAAATCAAACATTCCCTGTGTCCCTGTCGTCATTTATATATCCCCTGTCCCCCCCAGCGTCCCGTTGTTGTTGTTTCCCTGTGTCCCGGTCGTCATTTGTGTCCGGTGTCCCAGTCTGTAATTTCTCTTTGAGTGTTTTGTCGTCATTTATATTCCCTGTGTCCCGGTCGCCATTTTTGTCCCGGTCGTCATTTGTGTTCCGGTTTCCTGGTCTGTAATTTCTCTTTGAGTGTCCTGGTCCCCATTTATATTCCCTGTGTCCCGGTCGTCATTTGTGTCCCGGTGCTTTGTTGTTGGTGATTGCTAATCGAACATTCCTTGTGTCCCGGTCGCTTTCTCTTTTAGTGTCCCGGTCGTCATATATATTCCCTATGTCCCGTTTCCCGGTCGTCATTTGTGCCCCGATGTCCCAGTGTTTAATTTCGTCAATCAACAAACATGACGTCAGTCGACACATAAACATGACGTCACTCGAACACACAGACACACAGACAACTTAGTTTTATATATATAAGATGTCCCGGTGTCCGGTCGTCATTTGTGTCCCGATGTCCCGATGTGCAATTTCGTCAATCTACAAACATACAATACAAATTAAATGCGTAAAACTTGCGAATAAACAACATTCTTCGCTGTCCAATTGTCGCTGCACATAAATAGATTGTCAGGTTTACCGACCCTCGAACATGCAACGTACAATTGTCCATGGGAAAAACAATCAATATTAAGATCTATACCACATTTTTGTAATGATTGACCTTGATCTTTGTTGATGGTGATTGCAAATACTAATCAAATTGGGAATTGCAATCTTTTAAATTGAAAAGGCACATACGTTGTAATCATGGGAATGCGAGGAATAAGAACAGCCTCGACCTCAAAAGGTCCTGTCAAGATTGTGGCTTCTATTACGTTTTCCATTGTTTTTTTTTTCTTACGGCAAGTCGCGTGCCATTGCAAAGCTTTGGTGGGCTTATGTTATGTAACAATATTAATGGTACGCCTATTTTTAGTTGTGGCACGCATGGTGGAAACCCTGAAAGATCCACGGAATTTAAAAATTCAGATGGATAATTAACAGCCTCATTTGGTTCCAAAACTGTGTCGACTGATTTGTAAAGGACTGCCTGGTCTCGAATCTTGGTCAAAACAATATTGTTGATTTCGTGGACGTCAATATTTTCGGGTGCAAGAATCGCTCTTTCACTTAGCCATTTATTATTTTTATAATTGTTTAGAATATTCGGAAATACTTTTTCAATCAATTCGTTTTTGGACGTCACTAAATTACAGAATTCAGCAGGTAGGTGTATATGTCCTAAAATTGAGTCTACTGGGAGCTATCCGTTTCCAATTGCCAACAATTGATCTGAAAATGTTTGACCAGGGTCATCGTTTTGCAATCGGACACGCATATTTGTAGTTAATTTTAATGTTTTTACGTGTGCCCATAAATTATAATTTTTCAGGCAAGCATTCATTTCGTCTGCAGGGGTTGATCTAAGTATTGTAGGTAATGTTTGCCTGAAATCTCCCGCAAGCAATATTAATGTGCTGCCAAAGGGTTTCGAATTCCATCGCAAATCTTTCAAACATTGATCCAGAGCCTCGAGCGATTTTTTGTGTGCCATTTTGCACTCGTTCCAAATAATAATATTGCATTGCTGCAATACTCTACCCATCCAGATGATTTGGAAAGGCTCTTTTCCTATTTCAAAAGTTTTAGTTTTCGAGGGTAATAGCTACGTATGTTGAAAAAATGAATATATTAGACTATTTTATGATTGCAAATGGTAAAGAATGTGATTAAAGGCTCTTTTCCTATTTCAAAAGTTTTAGTTTTCGAGGGTAATAGCTACGTATGTTGAAAAAATGAAGATATTAGAAATAGAAAAAGAGCCTTTAATCACATTCTTTACCATTTGCAATCATAAAATAATCTAATATCTTCATTTTTTCAACATACGTAGCTATTACCCTCGAAAACTAAAACTTTTGAAATAGGAAAAGAGCCTTCAATCACATTCTTTACCATGTGCAATCATAAAATTGTCTAATATCTTCATTTTTTCCACAGACAAATCTATTACCCTCGAAAACTAAAACTTTTGAAATAGGAAAAGAGCCTTTAATCACATTCTTTACCATGTGCAATCATAAAATAGTCTAATATCTTCATTTTTTCAACATACGTAACTATTACCCTCGAAAACTAAAACTTTTGAAATAGGAAAAGAGCCTTTAATCACATTTTTTACCATGTGCAATCATAAAATAGTCTAATATCTTCATTTTTTCAACATACGTAGCTATTACCCTCGAAAACTAAAACTTTTGAAATAAGAAAAGAGCCTTTAATCACATTCTTTACCATTTGTAATCATAAAATATTCTAATATCTTCATTTTTTCAACATACGTAGCTATTACCCTAAAAAACTAAAACTTTTGAAATAGGAAAAGAGCCTTTAATCACATTCATTACCATTTGCAATCATAAAATAGTCTAAAATCTTCATTTTTTCCACAGACAAAGCTCTTACTCTCGAAAACTAAGACTTTTGAAATAGGAAAAGAGCTTTTAATCACATTCTTTACCATGTGCAAACATAAAATTGTCTAATATCTTCATTTTTTTTAACATACGTATTCAACCCTCGAAAACTAAAACTTTTGACATAGGAAAAGAGCCTTTAATCACATTCTTTACCATTTGCAATCATAAAATAGTCTAATATCTTCATTTTTTCAACATACGTAGCTATTACCCTCGAAAACTAAAACTTTTGAAATAGGAAAAGAGCCTTTAATCACATTCTTTACCATTTGCAATCATAAAATAGTCTAATATCTTCATTTTTCAACATACGTAGCTATTACCCTCGAAAACTAAAACTTTTGAAATAGGAAAAGAGCCTTTAATCACATTCTTTACCATGTGAAATCATAAAATAGTCTAATATCTTCATTTATTCAACATACGTAGCTCTTACCCCCGAAAACTAAAACTTTTGAAATAGGAAAAGAGCCTTTAATCACATTCTTTACCATGTGCAATCATTAAATAGTCTAACATCTTCATTTTTTCAACATACGTAGCTCTTACCCCCGAAAACTAAAACTTTTGAAATAGGAAAAGAGCCTTTAATCACATTCTTTACCATTTGCAATCATAAATAGTCTAATATCTTCATTTTTTCAACATACTTTCAACATATTTTCAACACATATATATTTCAACATTCAACAAAATAACAAAATATTTTTCAACATATTTTTTCAACATACAACATTTTTTCAACTATTACCCTCGAAAACTAAAACTTTTGACATAGGAAAAGAGCCTTTAATCACATTCTTTACCATTTGCAATCATAAAATTGTCTAATATCTTCATTTTTTCAACATACGTAGCTATTACCCTCGAAAACTAAAACTTTTGAAATAGGAAAAGAGCCTTTAATCTCATTCTTTACCATGTGCAATCATAAAATAGTCTAATATCTTCATTTTTTCAACATACATAGCTATTACCCTCGAAAACTAAAACTTTTGAAATAGGAAAAGAGCCTTTAATCACATTCTTTATCATGTGCAATCATAAAATTGTCTAATATCTTCATTTTTTCAACATACGTAGCTATTACCCTCGAAAACTAAAACTTTTGACACAGGAAAAGAGCCTTTAATCACATTCTTTACCATTTGCAATCATAAAATAGTCTAATATTTTCATTTTTTCAACATACGTAGCTATTACCCTCGAAATCTAAAACTTTTGAAATAGGAAAAGAGCCTTTAATCACATTCTTTACCATTTGCAATCATAAAATAGTCTAATATCTTCATTTTTTCAACATACGTAGCTATTACCCTCGAAAACTAAAACTTTTGAAATAGGAAAAGAGCCTTTAATCACATTCTTTACCATTTGCAATCATAAAATTGTCTACTATCTTCATTTTTTCAACATAAGTAGCTATTACCCTCGAAAACCAAAACTTTTGAAATAGGAAAAGAGCCTTTAATCACATTCTTTACCATTTGCAATCATAAAATAGTCTAATATCTTCATTTTTTCAACCTACGTAGCTATTACCCTCGAAAACTAAAACTTTTGAAATAGGAAAGGATCCTTTAATCACATTCTTTACCATTTGCAATCATAAAATAGTCTAATATTTTCATTTTTTCAACATACATTGCTATTACCCTCGAAAACTAAAACTTTTTAAATAGGAAAAGAGCTTTTAATCACATTCTTTACCATGTGCAATCATAAAATTGTCTAATATCTTCATTTTTTCAACATACGTATTCAACCCTCGAAAACTAAAACTTTTGACATAAGAAGCCTTTAATCACATTCTTTACCATGTGCAATCATAAAATAGTCTAATATCTTCATTTTTTTCCACAGACATAGCTATTACCCTCGAAAACTAAAACTTTTGAAATAGGAAAAGAGCCTTTAATCACATTCTTTACCATTTGCAATCATAAAATTGTCTAATATCTCCATTTTTTTCAACATACGTAGCTATCTCCCTCGAAAACTAAAACTTTTGAAATAGGAAAAGAGCCTTTAATCACATTCTTTACCATGTGCAATCATAAAATAGTCTAATATCTTCATTTTTTCAACAGACATAGCTATTACCCTCGAAAACTAAAACTTTTGAAATAGGAAAAGAGCCTTTAATCACATTCTTTACCATGTGCAATCATAAAATAGTCTAATATCTTCATTTTTTCAACATACGTAGCTCTTACCCCCGAAAACTAAAACTTTTGAAATAGGAAAAGAGCCTTTAATCACATTCTTTACCATGTGCAATCATAAAATAGTCTAATATCTTCATTTTTTTAACATACGTAGCTCTTACCCCCGAAAACTAAAACTTTTGAAATAGGAAAAGAGCCTTTAATCACATTCTTTACCATGTGCAATCATAAAATTGTCTAATATCTTCATTTTTTCCACAGACATAGCTATTACCCTCGAAAACTAAAACTTTTGAAATAGGAAAAGAGCCTTTAATCACATTCTTTACCATGTGCAATCATAAAATAGTCTAATATCTTCATTTTTTCAACAGACATAGCTATTACCCTCGAAAACTAAAACTTTTGAAATAGGAAAAGAGCCTTTAATCACATTCTTTACCATTTGCAATCATAAAATAGTCTAATATCTTCATTTTTTCAACATACAAAGCTATTACCCTCGAAAACTAAAACTTTTGAAATAGGAAAAGAGCCTTTAATCACATTCTTCACCATGTGCAATCATAAAATAGTCTAATATCTTCATTTTTTCAACAGACTTAGCTATTACCCTCGAATACTAAAACTTTTGAAATAAGAAAAGAGCCTTTAATCACATTCTTTATCATTTGCAATCATAAAATAGTCTAATATCTTCATTTTTTCAACATACGTAGCTATTACCCTCGAAAACTAAAACTTTTGAAATAGGAAAAGAGCCTTTAATCACATTCTTTACCATGTGCAATCATAAAATAGTCTAATATCTTCATTTTTTCAACATACATAGCTATTACCTTCGAAAACTAAAACTTTTGAAATAGGAAAAGAGCCTTTAATCACATTCTTTACCATTTGCAATCATAAAATAGTCTAATATCTTCATTTTTTCAACATACGTAGCTATTACCCTCGAAAACTAAAACTTTTGAAATAGGAAAAGAGCCTTTAATCACATTCTTTACCATGTGCAATCATAAAATAGTCTAATATCTTCATTTTTTCAGCATACGTAGCTATTACCCTCGAAAACTAAAACTTTTGAAATAGGAAAAGAGCCTTTAATCACATTCTTTACCATGTGCAATCATAAAATAGTCTAATATCTTCATTTTTTTAAATACATAGCTATTACCCTCGAAAACTAAAACTTTTGAAATAGGAAAAGAGCCTTTAATCACATTCTTTACCATGTGCAATCATAAAATAGTCTAATATCTTCATTTTTTCAGCATAATTAGCTATTACCCTCGAAAACTAAAACTTTTGAAATAGGAAAAGAGCCTTTAATCACATTCTTTACCATGTGCATTCATAAAATAGTCTAATATCTTCATTTTTTCAACAGACCTAGCTATTACCCTCGAATACTAAAACTTTTGAAATAGGAAAAGAGCCTTTAATCACATGCTTTACCATTTGCAATCATAAAATAGTCTAATATCTTCATTTTTTCAACATACGTAGCTATTACCCTCGAAGACTAAAACTTTTGAAATAGGAAAAGAGCCTTTAATCACATTCTTTACCATGTGCAATCATAAAATAGTCTAATATCTTCATTTTTTCAACATACGTAGCTATTACCCTCGAAAACTAAAACTTTTGAAATAGGAAAAGAGCCTTCATTTTTTCAACATACGTAGCTATTACCCTCGAAAACTAAAACTTTTGAAATAGGAAAAGAGCCTTTAATCACATTCTTTACCATGTGCAATCATAAAATAGTCTAATATCTTCATTTTTTCAACATACGTAGCTATTACCCTCGAAAACTAAAACTTTTGAAATAGGAAAAGAGCCTTCATTTTTTCAACATACGTAGCTATTACCCTCGAAAACTAAAACTTTTGAAATAGGAAAAGAGCCTTTAATCACATTCTTTACCATGTGCAATCATAAAATAGTCTAATATCTTCATTTTTTTCCACAGACCTAGCTATTACCTTCGAAAACTAAAACTTTTGAAATAGGAAAAGAGCCTTTAATCACATTCTTTACCATTTGCAATCATAAAATAGTCTAATATCTTCATTTTTTCAACAGACGTAGCTATTACCCTCGAAAACTAAAACTTATGAAATAGGAAAAGAGCCTTTAATCACATTCTTTACCATGTGCAATCATAAAATAGTCTAATGTCTTCATTTTTTCAACATACGTAGCTATTACCCTCGAAAACTAAAACTATTGAAATAGGAAAAGAGCCTTTAATCACATGCTTTACCATGTGCAATCATAAAATTGTCTAATATCTTCATTTTTTCAACATACGTAGCTATTATGATACGTAACTATGACGACTGGGACACCGGGAATAATAATGACGACCGTGACACTCAAAGAGAAATTACAGACTGGGACACCGGGACACAAATGACGACCGGGACACAAGGAAACAACAACAGCGGGGACGCCAGGGGCAAAGGGAGATATATAAATGACGACGGGGACACAGGGAATGTTCGATTAGCAATCACCATCAACAAAGCTCAAGGAAAATCATTAGAATAATGAGGTATAGATCCAATACAGATTGTTTTTCCCATGAACAATTACATGTTGCATGTTCAAGAGTCAGTGAACATGACAATCTATTTATATGCAGAGACAATGGGACAGCCACGAATGTTGTATATTCGCAAGTTTTACGTAATTAAAAATATATATATATATATATATATATATATATATATATATATATATATATATATATATATATATATATATATATATATATATATTGACAGGTGGGACACAGGGACACAACTACAATGGCGCGTAACTAATATGGCGCGTAGCGACCTACGCGCGCGGGGGGGGGCTTGGGGGGGGCGAAAAAGCCCCCACCAACTACGTGCTGCTGCGGCAACGACACAAATGACGACCGGGACACCGGAACACAGGAAGCACCCGAACCAACTAGGTGTTAGGGTGGCGCGAACCTACAATGGCAACAGTCAAAGAAGCTGCTAAAAAAAAGCTGCTTAAAAAATAGCTTCCAAAACTGAAGCTCCTGCACAAAAAAAATAAAAAAAAAGAGGAAAAAACTAAAAAAACTAAAAATAAAGGTAAAAACCAAAAAAAAACTAAAAAGAAAAAAAGGGGAAAAACACAAAAATTTATTTCATCATATACCAATTGAAAAACAAATATAAATGACGACCGGGACACTCAAAGAGAAATTACAGACTGGGACACCGGGACACAAATGACGACCAGGACACAGGGAATATAAATGACGACCGGGACACAGGGACAAACGTATTCAGATCTATACCTCATGATTCTAATGATTGCCCTTGAGCTTTGTTGATGGTGATTGCTAATCGACGATTCCCCGTGTCGCCGTCGTTACTTATATATCCCCCTGTGCCCCCCGGCGTCCCCGTTGTAGTTGTGTCCCTGTGTCCCGGTCGTCATTTATATTCCCCTTTGTCCCGGTCGTCATTTATGTCCCGGTGTCCCAGTCTGTGATTTCTCTTTGAGGGTCTGGGGCGTCATTTATATTCCTTGGCGCTTCGCGCCACCCCCAACCGCTAGTATTAAATAAACTGTGCATATAATAATTCTTACATTTTTTCCATCTAAGCTCTTAAACAGCAAAGAAGTAAAAATATTTACAAAATGAAAAGTAATTGTATGCTATTCTTTTTGGTTGAAGGTATTTTCATAAAACTTTTGAAATAGGAAAAGAGCCTTTAATCACATTCTTTACCATGTGCAATCATAAAATTGTCTAATATCTTCATTTTTTCCACAGACAAAGCTATTACCCTCGAAAACTAAAACTTTTGAAATAGGAAAAGAGCCTTTAATCACATTTTTTACCATGTGCAATCATAAAATAGTCTAATATCTTCATTTTTTCAACATACGTAGCTATTACCCTCGAAAACTAAAACTTTTGAAATAGGAAAAGAGCCTTTAATCACATTGTTTACCATGTGCAATCATAAAATTGTCTAATATCTTCATTTTTTTCCACAGACAAAGCTATTACCCTCGAAAACTAAAACTTTTGACAGAGGAAAAGAGACCTTAATCACATTCTTTACCAATTGCAATCATTAAAAAGTCTAATATCTTCATTTTTTCAACATACGTAGCTATTACCCTCGAAAACTAAAACTTTTGAAATAGGAAAAGAGCCTTTAATCACATTCTTTACCATGTGCAATCATAAAATTGTCTAATATCTTCATTTTTTCAACATACGTAGCTATTACCCTCGAAAACTAAAACTTTTGAAATAGGAAAAGAGCCTTTAATCACATTCTTTACCATGTGCAATCATAAAATTGTCTAATATCTTCATTTTTTCCACAGACAAAGCTATTACCCTCGAAAACTAAAACTTTTGAAATAGGAAAAGAGCCTTTAATCACATTCTTTACCATGTGCAATCATAAAATAGTCTAATATCTTCATTTTTTCAACATACGTAACTATTACCCTCGAAAACTAAAACTTTTGAAATAGGAAAAGAGCCTTTAATCACATTTTTTACCATGTGCAATCATAAAATAGTCTAATATCTTCATTTTTTCAACATACGTAGCTATTACCCTCGAAAACTAAAACTTTTGAAATAAGAAAAGAGCCTTTAATCACATTCTTTACCATTTGTAATCATAAAATATTCTAATATCTTCATTTTTTCAACATACGTAGCTATTATCCTAAAAAACTAAAACTTTTGAAATAGGAAAAGAGCCTTTAATCACATTCATTACCATTTGCAATCATAAAATAGTCTAAAATCTTCATTTTTTCCACAGACAAAGCTCTTACTCTCGAAAACTAAGACTTTTGAAATAGAAAAAGAGCTTTTAATCACATTCTTTACCATGTGCAAACATAAAATTGTCTAATATCTTCATTTTTTTAACATACGTATTCAACCCTCGAAAACTAAAACTTTTGACATAGGAAAAGAGCCTTTAATCACATTCTTTACCATTTGCAATCATAAAATAGTCTAATATCTTCATTTTTTCAACATACGTAACTATTACCCTCGAAAACTAAAACTTTTGAAATAGGAAAAGAGCCTTTAATCACATTTTTTTACCATGTGCAATCATAAAATAGTCTAATATCTTCATTTTTTCAACATACGTAGCTATTACCCTCGAAAACTAAAACTTTTGAAATAGGAAAAGAGCCTTTAATCACATTCTTTACCATTTGCAATCATAAAATAGTCTAATATCTTCATTTTTTCAACATACGTAGCTATTACCCTCGAAAACTAAAACTTTTGAAATAGGAAAAGAGCCTTTAATCACATTCTTTACCATGTGCAATCATAAAATAGTCTAATATCTTCATTTATTCAACATACGTAGCTCTTACCCCCGAAAACTAAAACTTTTGAAATAGGAAAAGAGCCTTTAATCACATTCTTTACCATGTGCAATCATAAAATAGTCTAACATCTTCATTTTTTCAACATACGTAGCTCTTACCCCCGAAAACTAAAACTTTTGAAATAGGAAAAGAGCCTTTAATCACATTCTTTACCATTTGCAATCATAAAATAGTCTAATATCTTCATTTTTTCAACATACTTT
>NW_027067579.1:0-11668 GCF_032884065.1 Artemia franciscana
TACTCCTTTAAAAGTTGTAATTGAAACTTTTTCATTATTATCTAACCTTTAGTGGGTCTAAAGGTTTTTTTTGGTGAATTCAATGTTAAATGTCTGGATCACATTTTTTTATAAATTAATAATGGTAAAATATGCAAGATTGTAAAAGTTTTTAGTGACCACAATATATTTTACCCATTACTAAGTGCAGTTCTAAAATCTAGGGGGGTGTTTTTGTTTCTTAGATGGATGTCCCAAAATAGATAAATTCTAATGAAAAAAGACCTAAAGTATTTTTCAAATTCTGGGGGAATTCCCTCTCAATTGATGCCACTGTTGAACCCTAGATCCATCCCTAAAATAATAATTTAGCAAGCTCAACTAATTTTCAAGATAGAGAAAAGACCATCATTTAAAATTTTTACAAGCTTAGTTTAAAGTTCTACCCTTAATAATCAGCTTTGCTATAGGCCTATAATCCCAACAATAATCAAATTTGTCAACTAGTTGACAAAAATAATTTACCCCAGAAAAATATTCACTTTCCAACTAGTTGGCAAGTAATTTCTCCCAGGCCACACTTACTTTCCAACTAGTTGGCAAGTAATTTCTTCCAGACAACATTTTCTTTCCAACTAGCTAGAAACAAACATTGCCCCAGAAACACTTCCATTAACCATCCAGTTGGCAAGTAACTTTTCCCCAGAAAAAATTTTAGTAACCAACTAGTTGATGAAAAACTTCGCCTTACTCGGAAGCCTACTTGGATACAACCTTTTCTGCAGAAAAACAACTTTCCACTTGTAAATTTCCATCTGGTGTAGTTTATTTTCTTTGTTGGTAAGTTGCAATAGGTAGCGATAGGAGTAAGATCCACCTCTGCCGTTTTTCGGTTAAAGAAAAGTCAAACATCCGGCGCCATTAAACTTGTTGAAGAAAAGTTTTCGTATTTCGCGCAAAATACATTCTGCAATAGTCGACATTGAGAAGCCTCTGAATGTAAGGTAAGTACAGTAATTTTTTGAAATGATGTGCTTTTCCTGTTAAGCTAAAATAGCGTGCATTTTGTCGGAAAACGTAGTTGTAAGAGCCCTGAGCCTGTCAAAACCGTAAAGGCTCTTACGACCCCAGAAAACTGTTAAAAAAAACAACCATCTCTCCTCTAAAAAAAAAAAAAAATCCCGGGTAAGGGTCTGCATATTGTTAAATTTCCAGGAAAGTTTTTTTTTTAATATATCAGACAGTTTGTGGTAACGACCTGCCTCAATAGTAACCGAAACTAAAAAAACGAAATTTCGATACCAATAGTTATATAAAAAAAAAATGCATATTAATGGTAATTTCAAATATATAAGTTTTATCAGGTTTAGTCTTACCCATCAAAAGTTACGAGCCTGAGAAAATTTGTCTTATTTTAGAAAATAGGAGAAAACCCCCTTAAAAGTCATGGAATCTTCACAAACATCACACCATCAGATTCAGCGTATCAAAGAACCCTACTTTAGAAGTTTCAAATTCCTATCTTTACAAATGTATTCTAGCATTATTAAAAAAAAAAATAAAAAAAATTTAAACTGGAAGTAAGGAGCAGAATTAAAACTTAAAACGAACAAAAATATGATGTATATAAGGGGGTTTGTGTCCTCTGCAATACCTTGCTCTTTACGCTAAAATATTCTTACTAATTTCATCTATTTATTCTACGGCCTTTGTGATTCGGGGGCTATTCTTAAATAATTGGGACAAAATTCAAGCCTTAGTGTAAAGAGCGAGGTATTGACGAGGGGAAAACCCTCTCATATACGTAATGTATACAAATATAGAAGTTCGTTACGTAAGTTAATGCGCAAGTTACGTATATTTATTACTAATAAAAACGGTTTTAAAACAAGTGAAAAGTTCTAGTTGCATTTTTAAGTTACCGAAAATTGAAGGGCAGCTAGGCCTCGTTCCCCAGCTCTTTTTTTTATCAAAATCGTCCAATCAAAACTATGAGAAAGCCATTTAGCCAAAAAAAAATTAATATGCAAATTTCGTTTTGATTATTCATATGCGAAATGTCAAAATCAAAACATGCATTGATTCAAAAACGTTCAGAAATTAAATTTAAAACAAAAACAAAATTTTTTAACTGCAAGTAAGGAACAACATTAAGACTTAAAACGAACAGGACTTATTCCGTAGATGAAAGGGGTTGTCCCCTCCTAAACGCCCCGCTCTTTACACTAAAGTTTTTTTATTGTTTCAAAAAATAGAGTTGTGAGAAAAGGTCAAACTTTGGAGTAAAGAGCGGGGCGTTTAGGAAGGGACAACTCCTAGCATCTACGGAATAATTTCTGTTTGTTTTAAGTTTTAATGTCACTCCTTACTTGTAGTTAAAAAGAAACTTGTTTTTTTTTTTTATTATCTGCAAAGGTAGCAAGGAAAAGCAATATTTTGCTCATTAGCTCCTCTCCTGTTGGATATTAAGCTTTGCAAGACGCAGCTAGATACTTTACAATGTGTCAACTGAAGGACCCGAGAATCTCGGCAAATTCAGATCAAATTTCTCATGAGGCACGATAATTGGATAATTGATGCTGTTTGAAGATTTTTCTTCTGTTTTTTTTAATTGGTATTTTCTAATAGATTTTCTAACTGGTGCTGACTTGTATTTTTATACCTCGACTTTCAGAAATGTACTTTATCACGGCTTCAAGTTTTTTGTTAGATTTCCAACATCATTTTTTGGTAAGTCAGCAAAGTGTGAAATATGAAATTCTTACATTGGAATTTCAAAACAATTGATTGGACTTTCAAAATTGGGTATTGAAAAGTCAACAGAACATGTTATATTAAACTGTTTGGCAGGATTTTGAACATTTATGGTTGAAAATCAAACAAAAGATTGAAGATTATATTCACTTGCTGGATTTGAGACATTTGTTGTTGAAAAGGCAACAAAAAATTGGAGATTACACTCACCTGTTTTATTTTCTTTTTTTTTTAATCCAACCAATCGTTAAAGATCCCAATCATTTGATTGATTTTAAAATTCTGTTGAAAATTCAACAAGAAAATTTGATCTTTTTTAAGCGTTTGAAATTTCAACGCATTTTTTATTTTATTTTTTTTTTTTTTTACAGTGTGCCCCAACATAGGATGCAATTTGAACTTTCATCTACAAGAAGAGACTGTGCTACAGCTTTCTGCCTGCCCTCTTACCTAATATGTTCGTAACTGCTATACCAGAGGGGTTGAACAGAGAAGTACCATCAGTGCTAGCAGATTCCAGTTTATCTAGTCCTATTCCAGCAAGTTTATTAAGCCCTGAAAGTAAATATACACCAGTGGCAGACATTTTGAATAGTAGGAATGTGGAAAAACATTTTAGTGCTTTAGTTGAGCCTGTGCATGTGCAGACACAGTTCTTGGGTATTGATGTTCCTGATATTGTTTATAGGCTGGATAGTAGCATTCAAGCTGATATTTTTGCGATCTGTGATCAGTGAAGGAAAAACAAAGATAAAAAACAACTGAATATTTTACTATTATCTTGAAGTCGTTTAAAAGAAAAATCTCAATTTTTGAAAAATCAACGGACACTTAGCACTAATCATCCCGTTGATAATTTCCACCCTAGGTTTACCCCGTGCACTGACATTTTCTGTGTGAGAATAACTTCTCATTTAGTATAGCTTTTATTTCAGGTCGAAGCTGTGGAACCATCTCTGAGTCCTACAGCCTCTACCAAGTTGATGTGATGTGAAATGACATTTGTGAAGTAAGTGCCCTCACTTAATCTAGGCGGGTTTGTATTGTGACGATTCTCAGTCTTGAAGACGGGAATGTTTTCTCCTTTTCATTTTTTTTTCTATGCATTGTTGTTTATGTAGAAAGGATTGTTTCGTTCTTTCCAGTGTTTTTTTTGTTTTTGTTTGTATTGCAGTGTTAGTACCATGGCTTTCAGCTTGAAAGTGCCCTGTTTTGCTAAGCCCAGATCAAGTCTGGAAGTACCAAAAGAATTGTTGATCGACTCCGTTCCACCTTCAGAAATAGTAATTGGGGGTGGGAGGGCTTGTGAGGTTTCTGTGGGTCATTTTGGCGGACAAAAAGTAGCCTTAAAAAAATATATAGGAATCCGCGGTAATGCCGAATACGAGTCAGTTATTTTAAAGGAAGCTGCTGCCATTTATAAAACACGCCATGAAAACGTTGTTGGGATTAGGTTTGTCTGTTTGAAGGAGATGACCCTTGGCCTCGAATACTGCGAGAAAGTTTTGACGGATGAAGATGGGAATCCACATTCTTTTAACAATGCCAGGCAAATTCTTGGTTTCCTGTCCGTCTTGAGTAGTGAAGTGAGCAGGGAAATCGCTCCTGTCTTATTTAGTTCAATGGCTTGTCAGGTTTCAGAGGGCTTAAGGTATCTTCACTCGATAAAGATCATCCATGCTGACCTCAAATCGGCTAACGTTTTGGTCACTGAAAAAAGGGGACACGACGACTCTTGGCTCTTTAAATTAGCAGATTTTGGAGAAAGCCGATTATCACTTGTGACATTAGTCGTTACTTCAACTACTCAAGATCAGTCTCAGCAAAATCGGGGTGGGACAATATGTTTTATGAGCCCAGAAAGATGCGACAACAAACGTCCTACCTTTGCTTGTGACCTGTTTTCTTTTGGAATGTTTCTATATGAGCTACATGATTTTACGATCAAGTTTCCCTTCGAAAAGGATGGTTTTCCTGTTGACGTGATAGTCAATAAAATTAGGAGTGGGGTGTTGCCCTGTCATGAAGATATGTCAAGTCTCCTAAAAGAAGTTTTTCTGAAATGTTGCGCGTTTGAGCCGAAAGCTCGTCCCACTGTCTTCGAACTTTGCAAAATGTTGACTGAACTTGCCCCTGAAGCTTTCATGCAGCCAGATCGTGCTCTCAATTCCACAATTCAATTTCCAATACTCAATTCCAATAATGATTCCTATCAAGAGAATTTTTCTGTGTCAGATCTACCATTGACCGACCTTAGTCAACCTGTTTCTCACTCCGAATTTTCCAGTTCGGGTCTACCTGACTCTCATCTATTGGTTTCAGAAGTTATGGTGCCTGCTACGGAACCGTCTCAAATGATCTTGGATGCTGTCGCTGGCTGTGCACTTCGAAATTTTGGCATCACGCAGCTGAAAGATTTTCAGATTCGTAGTATTACTAACATTCTAAAAAAAGAAGATGCTTTAGTTGTTTCAGGCACTGGAAGTGGAAAGTCGATTTGCTATCAAATTCCATCTGTTATGGAATCAGGTATTACTCTTTTGGTTGTTCTAACCATAGCACTGCACAAGGATCAAAGTGATTTTTTACTTTCACGTGGTATCGATTCCTTTGTTGTTGGTGAAAAAATTGCTCCTGTCGAATACGACCAACAAGTGACCGCCATTTCAGATTTGTCTGAAAATAAACCTGTGATTTTAGTAGGTTCTCCAGAAAGTTTTATGGGCTGGGAAGGATCGTTAGGGATCGTTCGGAGGCAAAGATCTCTTATAGACAGACGGTTGAAATTTGTAGTCTTTGACGAGTGCCATCTACTCTACGAATGGTGTGGCTTTAGAAGTTCCTTTTTGGAACTGAAGAGCTTGAGAAGTTTTTTCCCTCGCGCAACTTTCCTTGCATTGACAGCAACTCTGCTGCCCAAAGATGAAAAACTGATTAGAGAGGAGTTTCTTCACACCCTTGTGTAGTTCGAATGTCTGTTGATAGGCCAAATGTAAGGCTGGAGATTTCGCATTACAGCCCACCTTCAGGTTTGGAAGGTAGTGTGGATTGGGTTGAAAGTTGGTCTGAAGCTGCCAAGAGGATCATTGGAACAGTTAATGGACAGCTAGCCATAGTATATTTCTCGTATGCGCGGGAGGCCAGTGCTGCATGTTCGGCCATTTCCAGTTTAGGAGTCAAGGCTGCGGCGTTCACTGGAGAATGCTCATCACTGGATAAAAATCACATTCATGCTGCAATGAGAAATGGGGAGATTGAAATACTCTGCGCCACTACTGCGTATGGCTGTGGCTTGAATCTTCCAGATGTTTGTTGTGTTGTTCGTTTTGGCTTGCCAAAAAACATGTCGTCTTGGATGCAAGAGCAAGGTAGAGCAGGACGCGACGGAAAACCTGCTAGGGCCGTTATTCTCTTGAATGAAAAGTATGATATTAATCGCTGCGTATTCTGGCTTGACGGATCATCTGATGGAGACAAAAATCAATGTTAACCAACTTTGTGGATGTTCTGAATTACGCCTATTCTGGCTTCTCTGGCCTTTGTCTTCTTAAATTTCAGGTCAAATATTTCGGCGAAAGCTTGCCCCAGGGCGACGCTCAAAACTGCTGCCAGAGTTGTGATGACCAGAGTTTTCAGGATGCTTCCGGTGAAATTCGTAAAGTTGTAGACTGTTTGACGCTGTTTTATGATAGGGGAATTTCATCCGTTTCGGAAACGCATATAACATCTTTTCTCATGGGCAGGTCGGACAAGTGGCTGCGGGAACATCTGGTTGATGCAGATTACACAGCCTATCCTTTCCATAGTTTCGTTGGTGTTAAAGGCCAGCATGTACTCTCAGGTCTGATTCGTCAAGCGTCGTCGCTAGGTATCGTAACGATTCACTTGCGTGAAATGTTTTTTGGTGGTAGGAGGGAGGTCAGGAAATTTTTTTCGCTTGGAATGTCTTTGCCAGAAGTGGTCAAGCTCCCACCAGTACTGTATTCAAAGAGCGCTTTTTCTGTCTGCACCTCACTCACGCCTTCTAGAAAGCCGAGACCAGGCGTCGTTGACAAAGTTTTGGCAGCACTACTCTCTGGATCTTGGAAAAATGCAACGCTTGGCATGCTCAAATATCCAGGGTATACTGAAAACTCGGGTGTTTCCGAGGTTCTCTTTATTGACGACGTGAAAACAATTTACGACGGAGATGACGACTATGTTTTCCTGATGGGTAATATGCAACTGACTAGGAAGGGAGGCATGCCAAAATTTGAAAAAGTGGTCATGCTTCCGAATGACGAGTCTCAGATTAGCGTTTTAGTCCGTGTCAATGAATGCGCTGGGGTCAAACAGTGTACAGCAGCAGGTTGTGAGTTTTCTCTTCAGAACTGTTTCAGCAGAAACACTTGCCTTGAACATCCAGATGAGCCGCTCAAAAACAAGTGTTGTGGTTGTCGAATAGCTTTCGTTTGTCCTGTCAAAAAGAAAGATCATCGACGGTGGGTCATTTCCTTTAGCAATGATGATGGACGACTCCACTCTCACGCCCGGCCACCAGAAAACCGTCTAGTCTCTAGGGTTCGTTCTGACATTGTAGGGGCTGTAGCACGTGACCCAACATTGACAGTTTCTGAGATTCATAAAGGGGTTGGTGTTGGTTATATTTTGGGCGAAAGGAATTTAGCTGCGGTTAATTTGGACCGCGTCAGAAAGTTTGTTGATGCAGTGCGGAAGGGGCCTGATTCTCTTCCTCGATTTCTTGAAACCTTTAACGAGGCTATGCTTAAGGAAATACCATTGTTTCAAAACGATGACAAACAGATCAACCTTGAAATGCAGCAGGCCACCCTAAAGTACCTACGTTTTTTCTCTTTGGATCAAGGCAATTCTCTTTGTCTTTTAATGTTCGACATTCACATCGATGTCCTGGCAAAAGCTGATTTTTTGATTCCTGATGTTACCTACCCTGGAACGTTCCACCCTTTCAAATATCTGCTGAATGTTGTTGTATATGACAGCGAAATTTTGCAATACGTTACTGTTGCCCGGGTGCTTATGTCTGATTTGCATAGAGGCGCCTATAAGAGTGCTTTTGGAGTTCTCTTTGACGAGGTGAAGAAAAAACATCCAGATTATTGTCCAGTAAACTTGATTGTTATCGCTGATTTCTCTGAGGCACAGAAGCAAGGTCTCAAGTCGGCCGTTGAAAGCCAGTCAACTTTCAATGAAAGTGACGATATACAGCAGAGCTTAATTCGAATACGGGGATGTCGTGTCCACTTTTGGCGATCCGTGAATAAAATATCTCAGAAAATCTGCAGTACTAAGGACGAGGTCTGTGAATTCAAATCTGTTGCTCGGCTGCTCGAATCTGCTCCTAACAAACAACAAGCTGATCTGTGTTTTAGTGTTTTGTCTGGCAAGCCAGACCAAAAGCTTTTGAAGGCCTTTCCTTGTCTCATATCGGCTGCTGCTCTACGATACTGTGACGGATGGAGTCAAGCTGCTAGCTGGGTTTCGTTTTGGTCTAGGGCAAATAACTTAAAGATGATTTGCAAGGCCCTTTCCGAATTCACTGATAGAGAGTGGGACGTCTTGCCTGCGACTACCAATGCCGTCGAGTCCCATAACAGGATATCTAAGCCGAGCTGTAAGACCATAGCTGCAGCTCTTAAATGGTATTATAGGATCGACCGAACATGCACCGTAAAATATGTTGCCGCAAGACATGGCTTTGGTATAAAATATCCCAGCAAACGCTGCAAGAAACCGGGCAAATTGTCAACTCCATCCGATTGGAGTGAAGAAGTTTCTTCCCAAGACGTTAGTTTTGCTGCTAGTGTTGATGGGGATGAAGAGTTCGTGGGAAGATTTATTATGGTGAACACGGTAGGTGTCAAGGGTAAACACTACGGCAAGCTACTTGCTAAAGTGGTTGAGCGGACGGAAGACGGCTACCGGGCTATGTATCACGACACTCCATCGTATGAAACATACGTGGGTGGTCCCGACGACCCTGATGTTGATTTATTACCTTTGTCGTTTGAGCCTCCTCCTCCGCCGAAACAGAAACGCTAATGAATCGCCTTTTTTTCTGTTTCAACAAGTTTTCAATAGCTTTTTGAAAACATTTTTTTTCTGGTTTTTCACACATGGTGACAAAATATAAAATATTAATATATGGCGGTATTATTGCTTTGTTTTGTTGTTTTTTTAACATGTTTTTTAAATAGCATTAAGAAAACTGACAGTTAGAATTAGTTGACAAGTAGTAATTGTTATTTCGCGGAGACTCTAAAGGAGAGAAGCGGTTGGGAAAGTGATTAGAAAAATATTTGTGGACTTTTTTTTAGCTTTTTTCGTTATTTTTGGGCTGAGACCATGGTACATATGCTTATTGTGTTTTCTCGAGGATAGGTAACGTTGTCGGTTGTCTGTTTTGCATTTTCTACGTTTGTCTAGTCGAATGTATCTCTTAGAGGGATTGTTCTTTTCAAATTCTGGTGTGTAGCTAAGAGCTCAGCCATGGTCACCTACAGCTAAAAGTAGACGCTTAGTATTTCTTAAGCTATGTTTTCGCATAGTTCAAATTTTGCAACCAAACAAGAATTTATCATTCGCATCCAAAAAATGGCGTATTCGATTTGGCAATTTTTCACCGAGATTGAGTTGAAGTTTTTATTTTTTTTTCTCTCTTCCTACTTGCAGTTTATGCTCCTATTTTTATCCTAGTTTTTAGAAGAACAATTGGTCTTTTAGTGTCAGCTAGACTTCACTTAATTACAAGACTAGCTGGCCTGTAAGTGGTCTTACTGTCAGTTTGCACAGAAAGCCGCTAATTAAACGCTTGTTTATGATGGATCATTATCACTTAATTTAGCTGCATCTGGGGATATGTTCCAATGGTTCTCAAGCATGGCTAAGGAAGCAAAAACCTTGAAGCAATGGAAACACAAAGACACTTCTGTCATTGTTTTCATCATTTCTTTTTCTTAACATCAGTTATTTTCAAAATGATTAAAAATGGTCTCATAAAGCTGTGAAATTCTTTTTCTTTGATTTTTCTTGTTTTGTGACTGTTTCGTTTTTAACTTTGATTCTGTGATCAATAATCGCACAATCAATAAAAGAGATTAAATTTTACATAGTACTTTAAGTTTTAGTTAGGATTCGAGTCAGGGCTAAAAATTAAAAGAAGTTAAGATAGTTTTCGTTTCGCCAGAAGAAGACAAGAACTGGCTAGCTACTGGACAGCCCAGAAGTAGTGTGGTTCCGAAAGTTCAGGATGCAGCCTTAACTTCGCCTAGCATTATCAATTTGGACTAAAATTTCATGTGTAATTATCACAGGGGTAGTGACACCAAAAACCCTAAGAAGAATTCCATCAAGTTGCAGCATTCAGGTGAAGCTTCTCAAAAGAAGCCTAGAAAACGCGGGTGATACTGTGAAAATCTGTTTTTTTTTTACGTAAACGAAGCATTTTATACCGTGCAAATAAAAGCTGCGCAAAATTTAGTACACAAATTGAGAAATTTCTGACCAAAGGAAGTTCCAATAGAAGTGACTAAGGATAGTCTTCCTTTCAAAACTTTATATTTCCAACTTAAAAGCAGCCGAAAAAATCAAATTTTACCGTCATCAACTAGTTGACTAATGAAAATTTTTCGGGGGAAAAGTTACTTGCCAACTAGATGTTTAATAGAAGTGTTTCTGTGGCAATGTTTGTTTCTAGCTTGTTGGAAAGAAAATACTGTTGAGGAGAAACTAATTGTCAACTGGTTGGATAAGGAATAGTTTTCTGGGGGAAATTTTCTTAATAATCCCAGAATAACAACAGCTTTTCTTCTACATGAAAGGTCAATCGTGCCAGTTGTTTGACTTGTCTTCAACTGAAAAAACGGCAAAGTTGGATCTTAGCGCTACCTAGTACTAAGCCAGATAGAAATTTACGAGTGGAAAGTTGTTTTTCTGCAGAAAAGGTTGTATCCAAAGAGATTTCACAGTAAAGTTGATTAATTTAGTTTTTCTGGGGTAATTTTGTTTGTTAGTTAGTTGGTTTGCAGAATTTTTTCTAGGGCAATAACTTTTTCCAGCTAGTTGGAAAAGGAAATGTTTTCTGGGGCAAAGTTTTTCATCAGCTAGCTGGTTAATAAAAATTTTTCTGGGGAAAAGTTAGGCCTACTTGCCAACTAGATGGTTAATGGAAGTGTTTCTGGGGCAATGTTTGTTTTTAGCTAGTTGGAAAGAAAATGTTTTTGGGAGAAATTACTTGCCAACTAGTTGGAAAGAAAATGTTGTCTGGAAGAAATTACTTGCCAACTAGTTGGAAAGTAAGTGTGGCCTGGGGGAAATTACTTGCCAACTAGTTGGAAAGTGAATATTTTTCTGGGGCATTTTTTTTTTCGTCAACTAGTTGACAAATTTGATTATTGTTGGGATTATAGGCCTATAGCAAAGCTGATTATTAAGGGTAGGCTAGAACTTTAAACTAAGCTTGTTAAAATTTTAAATAATAGTTTTTTCTCTGTTTTGAAAAATAGTTGAGCTTGGTAAATTGTTTTCTTAGGGATGGATCAAGGGTTCAACTGCAGCATCAATTGAGAGGGAATTTCCCTAGAATTTAAAAAATACTTCAGGGTTTTTTCATGGGAATATATCTATTTTGGGACATCCATCAAAGAAACAAAAACACCCCCCTAGATTTTACAACTGCACTTAGCAATGGGTATGATATATTGTGGTTACTAAAAACTTTGACAATCTTACACATTTTACCACTAATGATTTATATAAAAAAAAGATGATATAACATTAAATTTACCAATAAAAACCTTTCTTTAGACCCACTAAAGGTTAGATAGTAATGAAAAAGCTTCAATTACTATTTTTAACAGAGTAAGCCTCATAGCTTCTAGAAATTTAGCCATACCTTTGGGACCAGGGATCCTGAAGT
>NW_027067580.1:0-11626 GCF_032884065.1 Artemia franciscana
ACACACACACACACACACACACACACACACACACACACACACACACACACACACACACAACACACACACACACAAAGCCGACCAGGTATCCTTTTTGTAATGTACATACACACACACACACACACACACACTCCAGGGGATTTGGACACACACACACACACACACACACACACACACACACACACACACACACACACACACACACACACACACACACACACACACATTACACACAACCAGGTATCCTTTTTATAATGTAATGGTCCTGAGCAAACTGGATTTCCATTACCAGGTTTGTATAGGAGATTGAATCTCCATATTTCCATCCACGGCATCCAAATCCAAATCTAAGGCCCCCAAATCCCCCTCCAGGGGATTTGGACACACACACACACACACACACACACAATCAAGTCACTACCAAATAAACTTTTTTGTCATGGCACATATGGTATCCTTTAGCTCGTTCACGGTAATCCTCTTTAAATGCAACAAGACACCTATAGTGGGCAGTAAAGTGGATCCAAAAGGCAGATCATCCGGAAATCGGTAAATTATATCGGCTATTGGCTATTTTTGAACCTACTGAAATGAAATGATTCTGAAACTCAACACAAATCGTAAAATCGTCTACAGCTACGGCCTCATTCTATATCACTTCAGATGGTAGTATTTTAGGGTTCTGACCTATAAAACTAAGGATCATTTCCCAGTTTTTCAATGGGTTTCCATTAGCTTCCTTAAGTTTCAAGCTAAACTAGGATTTCTGGCCTCGCCGAGAAAATTGATCATTACGAAAAACAAGGTATTGTTCTTTATTCTCATCCGCAGGTTCTAAAGCCTGTAACTTAAACAATCTATTTCTTAAACTTATTTTCTGAAGAAGATCTATTGTTATTCATTGCTGCTTCCCATTATGTTTTCGCCCTTTCATATTCATAACACTTCCCACATTCTTAGCCTTTTCCAATAGCGTACCATAAAATAGCACACATTTACTATTTGCACAATTTTCTTCTCCAAGCAGGGACATCTAATCAACCTGAACCAAATCAGTATTTAGTTATACGATGGTATATTTATAAAAAACTAGTTAGAAATTACTCACTTGTGAGTAAATATCTCAAATTAATTTTTATGTAATATTCAAAGAAATCCCGATTTGACGGGCCAATGAAGATTTTTCCTGGCCCTCACAGGTTTGTTAAATAACCAAAGAAAAACACTGTCTATAACGTAACAGCTTAAGAAACATTCCCTATTAAGCAACATCCCAAAGAAATCCCGAAGTAAAGAAGCCCTGGCAGGCTTTATAAGCAGTCAATAAAAAAATGTTCCCTATTATGTAACAGACACCCGCATTTCTTAGAAAATACTTTGTTATCAGAGGCGGATCCAGGGGGGTGCGATCGCCCCCCTAGACGGGCTGTAATTTTTTTTACTGCACTTACGGAAGTCTGCATTAACGCATGTTCTAACTACTGTAACTAGACTATAAAACCTTTTTACATTACGTTCATTCCACAGCTTTTCCACTATCAAGCTAGCCTCGACTATTTTTTGTCACCTCATAGCATAGCAACCATTCACCCGGTAAATTTTAGCTAGTTCTCGCCTCCCTGTTCGATGTAAACATTGGAAGTGGGTGGGGTTGCGCAACACAACCGGATCTGAAGCGTCAAAACAAACATATCGTTCCAGTGTATAATGAAATTTGAATGTGTATGTGTCACGAGGATTTTCGTCGTTTAAATGATATTGATGTCGGGAAAACGCGGACAAAAGACGCTTAACAGCTTTGTCATTTCAAAGTCTCGCAGAATGGATAGTGTAACTGTAACTGCAAGTAGCTCTTCAATTAGTTCTGTTGGAAGTGGCGAACACGGGCAAATTCCTAACACTCTGCAATCTTCTGTTAACCCCGTTAGCGTTCAGAGTGATCATCCAGCAACACCCCCGCCCCCTACCCTGTATCCGGAAAACGATATTGGGATCCACATCGGTACAATACATGCCATTGATGACCGAATAAAGTGCGAGCTTCTGGAGAGGCCATGGAAACTCCCGATTGGATGTCAAATGCCATATTCTGTTCATTTAAAGCGGGGAAAGACGAAAAAAGGTACTTGAACGATTCTCATTTGCAGAGTTTCCACTGGCTTGTATATTCTGCTGCCCAAAAGGCCTTTTTTGCAAATACTGCCCTCTTTTTGTAACTGGGGCTAGGGGGGGGGGTTTAAACAGACAGGTTCCCCTACAAAAGCTGGTCACAAAGCCTGTCACAAAATTTGCTAAGTTACTGGGAAAAGATGGAGACCTGACAGTACATGATACTTCCCAGTACCATCATGACGCAGTAGAGGCTGGAAGTTCGTTTCTAAGAGTCTACCATTCTCCGCACGAATCTGTAAATAATCGCGTCAACGAACAGCAAATGAAGCAAGTAACAGAAAACCGAGAGAGGCTTAAGCCGATTCTGGAATCAATCAAATTTCTAGGAAGGCAGAATATTCCACTGAGGGGCCATCGGGATGATGGCAGCTTAAACTTGTATCAATTTTGACATGTTGGATGACATGCCGCTTTCCAATGAAGGAAACTTCCGAGAACTACTACGTTATTGTGCTGAGAGTGGCGACAGTAAATTAAAGGAATAACTGAAAACATCAGGAAAAAATGCTACCTACATCAGCAAAACAACTCAAAACCAGTTGATTGACTGTTGTGCGAAAGAAGTTATAGGTGTCATTCTAGAAAGAGTAAAGTCAGCAAGGTATTACAGCATCATTTTTGATGAGACAACAGATGTGTCACATTCATCGCAACTTAGTTTAGCTCTCTGCTATGCCTTTGATAACCATAGACGCGAGGACTTCATAGGTTTTGTTGACGTTCATCATGCCACCTTTGAACCTTCCACTGCAGACAAAGAGCCGACTGTAAACGGAAAAGTGGTTGGCCAGCTAGTTCTGAGCCTTTTAGAAGAAATGGGTTTGAATTTAATCGACTGTGTTGGAATCGGAACGGATGGGTGTGCAATGATGGTATCAAATAACTGTGGTGCTGTAGTCGAAATTCAGAAAAAAGCCAAAAATGCGTCTCGTTGTCCCTGCTTTAACCACTCCCTGAACCTTTCTTTGTCAAGAAGCTCAGCTGTTTCGAGCATCAGAAATGCCATAGGCATTATAAAAGAAGTTGTTGCATTTTTTAATGCATCTGCGAAGAGAAATTACGTCTTGAATAAGGTTCTAAAAGCTCAGATCACGGGAATCGGCGAGACGAGGTGGATCGAGTGACACGAGTCACTTATGCAGTTTGTGTCCGAACTTCCAAAAATCATCCAGGCTTTGGAACACATTAGTCACTGGAGTGAATCAGTGACCACTCCGAAGGCAAAGATGCTTGTCACAGTGTTACATAGTGCGGAATTAGTGGTTTCCCTTCAGTGTCTACACAGTATTTGCGCTCTGACCTTGCCTCTTAGTCGGCTATTCCAGAAGAAGACTTTGGACTTGGGCGCTGCCGATGGCCACGTTTCCGATCTTTTGGATGTTCTAGCAAAGTGACGGGAAACGTGTGACGAAGAGTTTGCATTAGTATTCGAGCAAGTAAAAAAAATTTCAGATAAAATCCAATTGGCTCTTGAAGTTCCGAGGATTACACAAAGACAGGTTTATCGAAATAATCCTCCTCATACTACGCCTGAAGAATATTATCGACGTGTAGTTTTTATACCTATGCTCGACTAAGTCATAAGTGACTTAAAGAGCCGATTCTCAAGGGACACGCTGAACTCTTTCCGGTTAACCGTACTGCTGCCATCAAATATTGTGAATTGTACCGATGATTTACTGCAATCTTCCGTCAAAGAGATCTCTAGCATGTACGGTCAACTTCTTGGCTTAACCATGCCGTCTACCAGGGCAACACTTATTTTGGCAGAGGTGCATGTGTGGAGAAGTAGATGGCTTCGAGTTAAGAGAGAAGGAGGTATTTTTCCTAGTTCAGTGGAAGAAACTGCCAAGGAATGTGACAGGCACCTATATCCTTATGTCAGCTTAATTCTTGATATTTTTATATCTCTTCCGGTGAGTGTGGCATCTGCCGAGCGTAGCTTCTCAGCTTTACGCAAACTGAAACCTGGCTCAGAGCACAGATGGGGCAAACTAGACTCAGTGGTTTGGCCCTCCTTAATGTGCACCGCGACATCGATATCAGCATTGACAGAGTAATTGACAGGTTTGCGAACAGTGGAGCCAGGAAGCTTGAATTTTGCTTGTAAACAGTTGTCAGTTGATCAAGTACAGTTTTTGTAATCATTATTGTAATATATGAAAACCATATTTTCGTTAAACAAGAGACCGCCAGGGAAATTTAAAACATGAAAAACAAAGTCAGCCTTGTGGCCGACAAAAAGGACACTACCCCCACTCTTTTCGGTAAGAATCGCCCCCCCCCCTAGAACGAAAGGCTGGATCCGCCCCTGTTTGTTACGTAACAAACACGTGTGTCGTGAAGAAAATTAATAGCACCTGTTTCTTGATGGAATTACCATTAAACGTCTTTGTCATCTTGCGTTATTAAAGGAAGAAAGGAGTAACGGCTATGGGTGTCGTCAAAACTGGAATCCATCACTACTCTTGTCTATATGCATGACTCAATTAAATGGAGCTATATGATTATTTATTTTATAATGGCTATGTGGTTTTTTTACGAACGAATGCGCCACCTCATGGCATTATGGCTTCTAAAACTGGGAAACACAGTATACAGTGGTTTGATAATTCCAAACCTGTTGGTTATCTCAAAGTTTTTTTTTTTAATAAGAAACAAAGAGAAAGAGAAATTGTTTATACAGCCGAAGTATCCACATCGTTTTAATTTGTCTTTTCCATCTATTGGCTGTAATCCTGTCAGTTTTCTTCATCTTAAGATATTTCTTTCTCTTTGTTTTTGCTGTCAGTCGAAATTCACCAAAAACTAGTTCTTTTCAGCTCCAACAAGTTTTGATATTGATATCAAATACGTTGCCTATACAGTTCGTATGAGAAGTTTTAAATGTAAAGATGCAATTTTAGCGTAAAATACAACTGTAATATAACTTCAGATAAAATCTAAATCACACAATTATAATTTGCAATATAATAGAAAATTTAAATATGCAGCTTAAAGGTACTTGTGGAATAAATCAGCCGCAGCAAGTACCCATGTTAAGAAAACAATTCTTACTTCATATGATGCAGAATAATTGCAGTTACCACAACTTCCATGCAGCCTAGCTATACTTTACCCTCATGCCCCTAATGTACAAATACGGGTAGAAACAACTGAGACGAATAGAGAGGATTCTATAATTTGGGCTATATATTAGCGCATCAGGGGGGTCGACGCTAAAGCATAGCGGGGCTACATGCAAAATGCTTTAAGTATGATTATTCTACACATTTTGAAATACATTTTTTTTTAACATGGGTACTTGTATGATATAACTACTGTCGATCGATAATACAAGTACCATTTGATTACAATTTAATTTAAATTACAATTTGAAAGATACTTCACGCTTGCAATTAAATATTACGGTTTGCAATACTTTTACATTTTACAAAGATAAATTATTATTAATAGCTACAATTACAATTTTAATGTAATGCAATTGCAACGATTCGGTTTTTGCGCTCAGGCATGAGTGTCACCATCTGTGACTAATTTATCCAATTTAGCGTCATTTGAATCAACAGATCAACAATTTCCCTACGAACCAAGCAATCATTTACCACCTGCTCCTTTTTTCTAATTTATTCATTTATTGTCTACGATGTGCCATAAGCTCAATATGATGTAATGATAAAGGATTATTATTATTTCCCTAAAGATAAAAAGATAGACTTGACAGCCTACTATATTGTTTTATGCATTAAAAAGTTTCCTATATAAGCCTACATGGCACAGGTATGTTTTATAAATATCGGGGATGCTACAACACCCTCCATCAACCCCGTTTTATATTTAATTTTAATATTTGTCTACAAATTCTTCGAGAATTATAACTATCCCTGAAAAAGCTCACCCCTTCAAGTATATTCTTTGTCAAAAATGATTTAAAGGTCATCGTATCCATGGTTTCCACGAAGAGTTCTTGAAACATCTTTTTTTTTTTTTTAATGTTTCTCCTACGGATGTACGACATGAGGGCTAAGGAACTTCGCCCACCCGAGATACAAGAAGACACTGAAAATCTTTATGAATAAGAAGATGAGAAATGTTCTTATATAGATTTTAGTAAAACCAAAGTTCTTGATACTACTGCCTAGGGAGTGTTTCAGACTCAAGAGGCTTAAGGCGCACTACCCTCGGCTCCCACCTATCCAAAGAACTGCTGGTTCTTCTTCATAATGGCTAATACACAATTATATATCACTCTACAAAATTTATCAGTCCTCAAATGAATCAACTTAGAGTGATCAGGTATTAAAACCAATGTATATATTATCAGTTTATTTATGTGGACCACCTGAATCTATAGGAGCGAAGGTGCCATTGCATAAATCTGATAAGCTCAATGTACAGTTTTTCGATAAATTCGATTTTTGTCGATTAAAACGATAAATGTCGATTTTCTACGTCGGAGTTTTCAGTCGATAGCTTTTTCCCATCCTTTGGGAAAAATTGCTGATTTTTGCCACAAAATGGTAGAAAACACTAATTGGCTGTAGCAGAATCTTTTTTCTTCTAAGAAATAGCACTAGAACTATTAATTTCTGGTAAAACGAGTCTTCTCTCAATTTATATAGGGCCATTGGTCCGATACAATCATCCCAGGGAAAAATCAACCCCCAGGGAATGGGTATTTTACCGTTCTTTCAAAAGTGAGGCAATTTTTTTCAGACTTTAAACATTTGATGGTCAAATTAAATTTAATGAATTTCACATATTTATAATTATCACAAAAAAAAAGTTCTTTTGATGCATAAATGGTTATCAAAACTTGTTTTTAGAGTTTTGGCTATTGTTAGCACAAGTCCCTCTTGAGGCACAGTTTGTTGCTCCGAAATGATGGACAGAATGTTTACTTTTCTAAAAAAAATGAAAATGTCATTTCTGAGATCTATCATATTTGCTTGGTAACGATAATACCAGACTATTACAAGTAAACTATTAAGTCAGCTGTTAAAATTGCCTTACACTACCATTCTATGCTACCATTTACGTTTGGGGTGAGGAGGCTTTACCTTACGTGAGGTTGGGGTGAGGAGGTTAAAGTTCAAACCAATCAAAAATGCATAATTATTTCTATTATCAAGTCAATTATTTTTTTTGTTATTGATTACAATAACGAAATCTTACAGAAGTAAAGAGCGAAGTTCTACCACGAACAAAGCGTTCAAACTAGCTCAAATCAACTGACTCGTTATATTTTCCCGGGATAAACATAGAAACAAGCCGAAAAAATAGGATTTTTACTTAGCCATTCGTATAAAATGGGGAAGAGGTACTTTCCCTCTTGATTAAAAATGTATTTTAAGGTATTTTCCTTGGAATTTTTTGTTTTGTTTTTTTTTTCGTTGAAGAAATTGAAAAAACAATAAAAAATATCCTTCCATATTTTGAAAAGTACATCCCCCAATTTCTATTGGTAGACACCATTACTCCTAGCATTAGAAAATTCTATGAATACACAGCGGAAAGTACAAGCCTAGTTTATAAGTCTCTCATTAACCTTTTACCGACAATGATAATGATATTTTTCCATTTAAGTTCCCTAAGAACCTCCTGCAAGTTTAATCCTTAGTTTAGCTCTAGTTCTTAGAATTCTACCAACATTGGAAAATACCACGAATCAGTTTATTTGAGCTCGTTTCGTAGATACTTCTTGCGCAATCTGCGATGGAATAATTTCTAATCAAGTTTCAGTGTTTCTAAGAATTTTTTTTTTGTAGGTTTTACTTCCTATCTTCCTCTAAAGATATGTACAACTTTGTTACAAAATTAAAATCAAAATTAAAATCAAAATTAAATTAAAATCGTGGGATTGTTGTTACTTGAATCTTTAAGAATCTGCACATGTGAAGCTCAATTGTTTTCATGAAAATGAAAATAAACAAGTGACGCTTGTTTCATCAGGATATTTCTTTTAGAATACATTTTGTGATTTTCTTTTACTAAGGGGGCTGGGAGGAAAGTAAAACAGTTCAAAATAGGGATGATACCTTTTTATTGACAGTGAAATATAAAATTATTTAACTGGATATTTCGAACACATATACAGTGTTCATCATCTGCTGATGATGATGAACACTCATCAGTGATGAACACTCAGAGTTTTACTGCTGATGATGAACACTGTATATGTGTTCGAAATATCCAGTTAAATAATTTTATATTTCACTGTCAATAAAAAGGTATCATCCCTATTTTGAACTGTTTTACTTTCGTCATGGAAAGGCAGTGTGGTCTTCAAAGTTATCTAGGCTGGGAGGACGAGCTTACGAAAGAGGGATTGTAAAGTTGCAGTTTTGATTTCGGCCATAGAGACTATGCTGGCACCGTTATTGTGCTTTCAATCCATTCCACTCTAAAGGGTGCCATATGGCACTTTACTATGAACTCGTTACGACAGAACTATACAAATATGTAGAAGGAGTAGTAACTTCTAAATTCGTTTTTAAAGAACAATCGCATATCTTGCGGTAGCCCGTCAGCAAATGCAGAAAAAGGAATCAGAAATTAATGATGACAAGCATTTTAACCATGCAAAAGAAAGAAAATTTTTCTAGACAGGGACAGAAGAAAAAGAATGGAAAAAGGAATAAGCAATTAATGATGAGAAGCATGCTGACCATGCAAAAAAAGAAAAATTTTCTAGACAGGGATAAAACAAAAAAAATGGAAAAACGAATCAGCAATTAATGATGAGAAGCATGCTAACCATGCAAAAAAAAATTCTAGACAGGGATAAAACAAAAAAATGGAAAAAGGAATCAGCAATTAATGATGAGAAGCATGCTGACCATGCAAAAAAAGAAAAATTTTCTAGACAGGGATAAAACAAAAAAAATGGAAAAGGGAATAAGCAATTAATGATGAGAAGCATGCTGACCATGCAAAAAAAGAAAAATTTTCTAGACAGGGATAAAACAAAAAAAAATGGAAAAAGGAATCAGCAATTAATGATGAGAAGCATGCTAACCATGCAAAAAAAAAAATTCTAGACAGGGATAAAACAAAAAAATGGAAAAAGGAATCAGCAATTAATGATGAGAAGCATGCTGACCATGCAAAAAAAGAAAAATTTTCTAGACAGGGATAAAACAAAAAAATGGAAAAGGGAATAAGCAATTAATGATGAGAAGCATGCTGACCATGCAAAAAAAGAAAAATTTTCTAGACAGGGATAAAACAAAAAAATGGAAAAAGGAATCAGCAATTAATGATGAGAAAAAATTCTAGACAGGGATAAAAAAAACCTACAGTTTGGGGTTTTCGATCATAGATAGAGAATATTAGAGCTTGTATTTCCTGGATCCTCTTTGACAACGACACAAAATACAAGATATACCCCTTTGTTGTGACATGATCTCTTTTGTTACTGAAGAACGGCACTAGATTTGGTGATTTTCTCTCAAATAAGCCTTTTCCCAGCATTCTAAAACCACTAGTTTGACGTAGTCGCCTCACAACGAAAAAATATCAGAAGTAAAAGGGAGATAAATCAGTGCCTCCATTGCAAAACAAGCAATTTTCCTCGTTGCTCAAGTTAGGGGACAATAATTCTTCTGTATAGGTTTTCCAGCAAATCGCACAATAACACACTGACTCCAGTTGCACACTCCATAACAGCCCTTACCCTGGATAGGGCCTTTTATTGTATAGTTTCGGATGATTTTGTTTTGTGTTTTCGCTTAATTACACATTTAGTAATTTAAAAAGATTAGCCATTTGGAAAACATATTGAAGATAAGGATAGTAAATGCTACCTAATTAGAAAGGTTTCCTAAGTTGGCCTAATAAACCTTACCTTCAAATGAAAGATTAAAATATAAAGTAAGTTTAGTAAGCTGAGCATAATAAGCTTACCTAAAAAAAACATTTTGAAGGGTTGTGCTGGCGCACTTATGCATCTTCAAAAATCCTATTTTTCGTTTTGGTTCACACGCCGGCTCTGTGGAAAACTCAATTGAAGCGAGTTTCCTAAAACAGAATAATTAAGAGATACTAAAATCATAATTACATAATTAAAATATAAGGATATAAAGATAAAAAGAATAAAAAGATAAAAGAATTGCAATTAAAGCATAAAAAATAATTTAAAAAAATAACGATGATAACAATAAAAAATAACACATATAAAAATAATCAAAAATCGAGAGGATCATAAAAAAATACTTAATAGAAAAAAAATAGAACTAAGATTATACTTTCCTAGGTACCTCTCATAATTAGAGCTAGATCTATAGTTCCGCTATCCACGGGTTCTTCTAGGACCAGAAGATTTCATACCCGTATCTAGATTTCTACCCTTATCCGTATCCTACTTCCAATCGTATCTCTTTATTTTTTTGTGTTTTCAATCTAACTCGTATTCATTTTTTCTGATTTTCTCCACCTCCCCCACATATAGAATATTCCCCTCTAAATTAAGGGCAATTTCTACATTCGTGCCTGCATGTGCTGCCTCATGTTTTTCTGCTTCTAGCAAAATTATCATTATCCCTTTCGTCTTCCTATCTACACCTCATATTAAAGAAAAAATATATTTAAGAGCTACTAATGAACGAAATGGTATAACAGCCGTAATAATTGTAGCTCTTAGTATTTTACTGCCACCAGAGCCTGTTATAAATAAGCCTGTTGTCCAAAATTCGTGAATGTCGATATTCAGCGGTGAATATCCGAAATACTTTTTCTTCTCCTTGGAATTAATCAGCGCTGCCAGTTAACTTTTTCAGTTTAATGCAAGGTTTCACGATGACAGGTTAGGCTAGGTTAAGTTGGGTTTTTAAACCATTTCTAATAGCTTTTAACGCCGAACAACGGTGTTACAAACGGCTTTTAACGCCGAAACGCTACCAAATAATGCTTTTTAAATTACCGCTGACGAATCGTTTTCTGAAGTACATTTTGTTGACAAGGGGTCAAACAACTGAAAGACAGACTGGTTTCCCTGCTTTTAACTGTCTTGACTATAAATCAATAAACGGTTGGATACAAATTTCAGTGATTGCAATCATAGTTTAAATATTTGCCCGTTTAGCTTATCTTATACAAACTGAATTTCAACAGAAATCGTACATGAATGTTTTAACTTTAAACGTTATAATTCTTTGACTGTTTTCGTTATTTTTTTGGTAAGCTCAACTTGCCGCGTGGGAAATCCACCCTTTTTACCCCAGCTTATTACTTTAGTTCTTAACATATGTTACAAATAACAACTACATTTTTTTTTGTTACAAAAATAGCGAGTTTGAAGCTTTTGATATTGAAATAGTTATTTTTAATTGATATTTGGGTATAGTTATAGTTAATTGATAGCCATTTTAAATTAATTCGGATTTTTTAACTGGCAAAATCCTCTTCGATTGAAGTTTTCAAATCTGCATCTACTCTATTGCTTATGTTATTCTCC
>NW_027067581.1:0-11652 GCF_032884065.1 Artemia franciscana
GTTGGAATCATGGGAATGCGAGGAATAAGAACAGCCTCACCCTCAAAAGGCCCTGTCAGGATTGTGGCCTCTATTAGGTTTTCCATTGTTTTTTTTACGGCAAGTCGAGTGCCATTGCAAAGCTTTGGTGGGTTTATGTTACGTAACAATATTATAGGTACGCCTATTATTAGTTGTAGCACGTGTGGTGGAAACCCTGAAAGATCTATGGAATTTAAAAATTCAGATGGATAATTAACCGCTTCATTTGGTTCCAAAACTGTGTCGACTGACTTGTAAAGGACTGCCTGGTCTTGAATCTTGGTCAAAACAATATTGTTGATTTCGTGGACGTCTATATTCTTGGGTGCGAGAATCGCTCTTTCACTTAGCCATTTATTATTTTTATAATTTTTTAGAATATTCGGAAATATATTTTCAATCAATTCATTTTTGGACGTCACTAAATTACAGAAATCAGCAGGTAGTTGTATACGTCCATAAATTGAGTCTACTGGGAGCTTTCCGTTTCCCATTGCTAGCAATTGATCTGAAAATGTTTGACCAGAGTCATCGTTTTGCAATCGGACACGCATATTTGTAGTTAATTTTAATGTTTTTACGTGTGCCCATAAATTAGAATTTTTCAGGCAAGCATTCATTTCGTCTGCAGGAGTTGATCTAGGTATTATAGGTAATGTTTGCCTGAAATCTCCTGCAAGCAATATTAATGTGCTGCCAAAGGGTTTCGAATTCCCTCTTAAATCTTTCAAGCATTGATCCAGAGCCTCGAGCGATTTTTTGTGTGCCATTGTGCACTCATCCCAAATAATAAGTTTGCATTGCTGCAATACTTTACCCATCCCAGATGATTTGGAAATATTGCACGTGGGAGTTTCTGTAGAATGCAAGTTCAGAGGCAATTTCAAAGCGGAATGAGCAGTTCTTCCACCAGGCAGCAATGTTGCGGCTATTCCGGACGACGCAATTGCCAACGCTATATCATTTTTAGATCGAATTGATGCCAGAATCAGTTTTATCACAAACGTTTTACCAGTACCTCCTGGCGCATCCAAAAAGAAAATTTCTCCAACGTTGTTATCGACACAATGCATTATCGTATCATAAATGTCTTTTTGTTCCGACGTTAACTTGGAAATGTTATTTTGTACATACGACAATAGATCACTCGTACTGTAACTTTGTTCACGATCCAATTCTACACATGTCGAAACAGCAGCGATACGGTTAGGTGAAGGCATTCCCAAACCCTGAAGAGGTTTGTTTGCCATACTTATGCAAATATCTTCTATAACAACTAAAGTGTAGTTATAAATTTCTGGTGTAAAATCAAAAGTCATGTCTGACGTCTCTAACTGTTTTCGATGAAGTATATCTTCGGACATTTTTGACTTATATTTTTCCCATAACTCTGTAGGAGCTGATGGAGAGCAAGTTGTTAAAATGATGCCAAACAATGCACGAATTTGACTTGGGGTTGACGTTTCGCACGCGTCATTGATGCAGTTATCCCAGTGTTGGTCATTCTCCAATAAATTCAGAGCTTGGCATGCACTACGGTAAGTGTCATGTATAGTACCATTTACAGTCCTCAAATACTCAAAGGATGTCGGACCGGGTACATTCACCAAAAGCAGGCGTAGAAAGAAGCATTCATGTTGATTGGGGTGAACGGTGTAGAGTCTTCCTATCGTGGTATCTTTGAAGATGGTAGGTTGGCCGTCGACTGACTTACCCTGTTTTCGACGTTCAAATACTTTATTTTTAGTATTCCACGTGTAATACGAAGGCACTTCAGTATACAGCAGTTTTTTCGCAAAAGAATCATTTTTGCAAAGCGAAAAAAAAGCTGTTAATGTTGTATCCGGTGGATTCAGGACTCTTTGTTGCACGTTGGTTTCCGTGAAATAAACACGTTGACCATTCTGTAAATGTACCGCTAAGTGAACAACAGCTGGACTACGTTCATGTATCGGAAATGAAAGAATTCGCCAAACAGCTTCATTACTGCTTATGTATCTTCCAGCCTGATATTCTACGATTTCATCGAAATCTTTGATTTCGGACTGCAAGCCAAAAACTGCCATGTCACTGCCTTTGTTGACGTATTTACATATATATTTTATTGCCTTTACGGAGTTACAGTATTCAACGTTTATATGTGCATTAAATGTTTTGGATAATAAAGGGGAATATGGAACAACCCACTGGTTATCTACTTCGATGGTGGTACCGTTACGCTTCTTTATTATTGCTGTTTTACCGCCATCTTCAGTAGATCTTCTTCTATATTGTGGGTAACCATCATTGCCAGTAATTGTTGTGGGTACTAAAAGTCGAGGATATTGCTTTGTGCACCTTCCTTTGGCCATGCATGGTGAATTTTCGTTCAGTGCACCGCAAGGTCCATGTATCATATTTTTTACAATAATATCATGTAACCCCTTATCGACATTTTTATCAGGTATTTCAGCGGAAATCACATCATCAATTTCGTTTGAAGTAATTTTTTTATGTAGCCAGATTAGTATATGTGCGTGTGGCAAACCTCGTTTTTGCCATTCCACTGAGTACATCCAGCATCGCACTGACCCAAACACTTCATGTTTTACAAGGTAGTTTATCAGTGATTTCAACTTTTGCCGGAAGACACGTGCCGTAATGTCATGCCTATGAACCGCCGATTGTCCTTGAAGTAAAAGCTGCAGTATCTCGTCCCAAGATTGATTACATGTAAATGTAATAAATAAATCTGGACGACCATAGAGACGAACATACGCAATAGCATCTTGAGCATATTCATGCATATGACGTGGACTGCCAGCATATGACGAAGGTAAAATTGTTAATCTTCCAACGTTTGTGGTATTACGGTCATTTATAACTGCATCTCGCAAATGAATGTATTGTTCAGAGCGGAGCTTGGTCTGATTCAGGCGGATATATAGCAAACGTTCTGATTCAATTTTTGCATACATATCCACGACAAATTGGTGAAACAATTCACGGCATTTTAAAATATAATTTTCTTCATCCTGCCGAATCATTAGTCTATAGGAATAATAATGCATTGCACTGCATTTCTTATTCATTTCTTTGTTAGTGGCTGGATTCATCAATTTAATATTAAAGTGATAGCCGTCGGCTCCATCCCAAAAAATGATAGGATATTGTAGGGCATCGTAGCATCGATGAGTTTCAGCAATTCTTAACAACTGGGCGTTTCGCTTATGTAGAATAATATCTCGAGGTAAAAACTGATCACCGACCATAACGATTGCCACTTCGTCGATAGTCGGAGCATTGTATCTACGCACATGTTGGCCAGGAGGCGTTTTGTCAGCGGAAATAACAATTTTATGAGTATCAGTAGGCATCAAATCGATGGCTGTTTTGAACAGACGCACTAAATTATTATTTTCGTGGAAAAGATGTTGCAATTGGGAAACGATTGTCCTTTCAACGTTGGGAGAAATTTCGCAACGTGCATTCAATTCAGAATTTCTATCACTGATGAAGTACAATTGTAAAAATTTATGATTCTCGCCTAATAATGGTAGAAGGGACCCTGCTTTATGATAAATTTGCCCTTTTACTTTAAAAGTAGACATAAATTGATCTGGATTTTCGATTTGGGCTCCAAACGACGTCATTTGGAAACATGAGTTGTATTGTCTGATTTTTGACAAAAAACGCTTAGATTCTGACGTAGTTCCAGTAAGGAAAGTCTTCAATGGCTCTGGTGGTGCAGCCAATAGAGGAAGTTTAACTTTTCCTGAGGCGCAACACATTCCCATTGTTTCACCATTGAATTTCAAGGCCTTGCAATAGGGACAAATTTTGGACATTGTCCCGATTTGAACACAGCTACTCAAGCTATAATCATCGACTGGGTTGTACCTGAATGCCAGGCGATAACTTTCAGATTGCTCTGATTCCTCGGCACGCTTTCTTTTCTTACTTTCTCTATCAGCAGCAAGCCTGATTTCCTGCTGGTCTTTTGATTCCTCGGCACGCTTTCTTTTCTTACTTTCTCTATCAGCAGCAAGCCTGATTTCTTGCTGTTCTTGTAATTCCTCGGCCCGCCTTCTTTTTTCACATTCTGTTTTAGCAGCAAGTCTGCTTCTGCGTTGCTCTGGTAGTTCCTCGGCATGCTTTCTTTTTTCACTTTCTCTTTTAGCAGCAAGTCTGCTTTCGCGTTGCTCTGGTAGTTCCTCGGCATGCTTTCTTTTTTCACATTCTCTTTTAGCAGCAAGTCTGCTTCTGCGTTGCTCTGGTAGTTCCTCGGCATGCTTTCTTTTTTCACATTCTCTTTTAGCAGCAAGTCTGCTTCTGCGTTGCTCTGGTAGTTCCTCGGCATGCTTTCTTTTTTCACTTTCTCTTTTAGCAGCAAGTCTGCTTTCGCGTTGCTCTGGTAGTTCCTCGGCATGCTTTCTTTTTTCACATTCTCTTTTAGCAGCAAGTCTGCTTCTGCGTTGCTCTGGTAGTTCCTCGGCATGCTTTCTTTTTTCACATTCTCTTTTAGCAGCAAGTCTGCTTCTGCGTTGCTCTGGTAGTTCCTCGGCATGCTTTCTTTTTTCACTTTCTCTTTTAGCAGCAAGTCTGCTTTCGCGTTGCTCTGGTAGTTCCTCGGCACGCTTTCTTTTCTGACTTTCTCTATCACCAGCAAGTTTTCTGGCATAGACTCTTTGAGCATCTTCATCAGTCATTATAAACTTAAGCATTAATAGAATTCTACACGAACATCCGTCTTATATAACTTGAATGACGTCACGCCTTCAAAGCAAAAATGATGCCTTCAAAGCAAAAATGATGGCAGCTAATTTCATGACGTCAGCCGAAACATGACGGCGAACATATGTCTTATATAACTTGAATGACGTCACCTTCAAAGCAAAAATGACGGCAACTAATTTCATGACGTCAGCCGAAACATGACGTCACCTGACACATCCATCCACACATCCATCCACACATCCACAGACAGACAACTTATTTTTATATATATAGATATATATATATATATATATATATATAAAAATAAGTTGTTTGTCTGTCTGTCGACTGACGTCATGTTTGTCGACTGACGCCATTATAAGGATTGAGCTGTATGTCGTCATGAAGTTGTTTGTCGTCTGACGTCATGTTTGTCGACTAACAAAACTACAGACCGGGACACCGGGACACAAATGACGTGTTATGTCTGTTATAACGTAATAGAGGCAACAATCTTGACAGGGCCTTTTGAGGGTGAGGCTTTTCGTATTCCACGCATTCTCATGATTCCAATGGATCTGCCTTTTCAACCTAAAAGATTGCAATTCCCAATTTGATTAGCATATTTAGTTTTCAGTCCAGAACCACTAAAGCTATTATGTAAATATCAAAAATATTTATGTTGTCTGAGCAATAATTTTTAGTTTTTATTTTAAAATGACTGATGAACTTACAATGGCAAAAGCCGATGAAGATGCTCAAAGAGTCTATGCCAAAAAACTTGCTGCTGATAGAGAAAGTCAGAAAAGAAAGCGTGCCGAGGAATCAAAAGAACAGCAAGGAAACAGGCTTGAGGCTAAAGAACGCAAAACCGCGCAGTTAGATGAAATCCACCTGGACAGCGAGAGTCAAAACATATCAAAACTGAAAATGATAGCGATGATGATTGGGTTTGGGATCTTGACTTGGATAAGGTCATCAATCCCTACCAGATTTTAGTTAAAAAAAACAAAGGTTCGGCGATATGTATTTCATAGTGAAGCTGAAAAATAAAGAAGAAAAAGAAAACTGAAAAAAGAAAAAATGTAAAAAACTAAAAAATACTAAAAAGAAAAAACAATCAAAGAGAAATTACAGACCGGGACACAAATGACGACCGGGACAGAGGGAATATAAATAACGACCGGGACACTCAAGGAGAAATTACAGACTGGGATACCGGAACACAAATGACGACCGGGACAGAGGCAATATAAATGACGACCAGGACACAGGTATTTAAGAATATCGTTCAAAGACAAATTTTTAATTGTAAGAAGACCGTTGAAAGAGAAATTTCTAATTGTAAAATGACTGAAGAACCTACAATGGCAACACCCGAGGAAGCTGCTCAAAACGAATGTATTCACGCCGAAGTAGCTGAGTTGGTAAAGCGTTATGTTTCAGGTTCTAGGTCCGAGAGGCTCCAGGTTTGAACCTTGGCTTTAGCATTAATACAAAAGAAGAAAAAAACTAAAAAAGGTAAAAACTACAAAAAAACTAAAAAAAATATATATGTATATTTATATATATCATCTTTTCCACAAAAATAATAATTTAGTGCTTCTGCTTAAAAACAGCAATCGAATTGATGCCTCCTGATACGCAACTATCAACAAAGTGGCAATCGTTGTGGTCGGTGATCAGTTCTTACCTCGAGATAATATTCTTTATAGGCGAAACAATCAGTTGACAAGAATTGCTTAAACTCATCGATGCTACGATGCCCTACAATATCCTGACGAATATAAATGACGCCCGGGACACTCCAATAGAAATCACAGACTGGGACACCGGGACACAACTGACGACGGGGACACAGGGAATATAAATGACGACCCGGACACAGGGACACAACTACAACGGGGACGCCGGGGGGCACAGGGGGATATATAAATGACGATGGCAACAAAGGAAATGGTCGATTAGCAATCACCATCAACAAAGCTCAAGGGCAATCAATAGAATCATGAGGTATAGATCTGAATACGGATTGTTTTCCCATGGACCATTATGCGTTGCATGTTCAAGAGTCGGTAAACCTGACAATCTATTTATATGCACAGACGATGGGACAGCAAAGAATGTTGTATATTCGCAAGTTTTACGTAGTTAAAAACATATATATATATATATATATATATATATATATATATATACTAGCTGTTGGGGTGGCGCTTCGCGCCACCCCAACACCTAGTTGGTGGGGGCGCTTCGCGCCCCCCCCAAGCCCCCCCGCGCGCGTAAGTCGTTACGCGCCATAATAGTTACGCGCCATTGTAGTTGTGTCCCTATGTCCCACCTGTGAATATAGATATATATATATATATATGGTTTTAACTACGTAAAACTTGCGAATATACAACATTCTTTGCTGTCCCATTGTCTTTGCATATAAATAGATTGTCAGGTTATCCCCCTGTTTCCCCCGGTGTCCCCGTTGTAGTTGTGTCCCTGTGTCCCGGTCGTCATTTATATTCCCTGTGTCCCGGGTCCCGGTCATCATTTGTATCCCGGTGTCCCGGTCTGTATATACATTCGTTTTTTAGTTTTGTTTTTCTCCTTTATTTTTTTCCTTTTTTTTCTTTTTTAGCTTATTTAGATTTTTAGATTTTTTAGTTTTTTTTATTAGTTTTTAGTTTTTATTTCTTTTTAGTTTTTTTGTCCCGGTCGTCATTTATATCCCCCTGTTTCCCCCGGTGTCCCCGTTGTAGTTGTGTCCCTGTGTCCCGGTCGTTATTTATATTCCCTGTGTCCCGGTCGTCATTTGTATCCCGGTGTACCGGTCTGTATATACATTCGTTTTTTAGTTTTGTTTTTCTCCTAAATTTTTTTCCTTTTTTTTCTTTTTTAGTTTATTTAGATTTTTAGATTTTTTAGTTTTTTTATTAGTTTTTAGTTTTTTTTTCTTTTAGTTTTTTTGTAGTTTTTACCTTCTTTTTAGTTTTGTTAATTTTTTTTTTACTTGTGTCCTGGTCGTCATTTATACTCCCTGTGTCCCGGTGCTTTGTTGATTGCTAATCGAACATTCCTTTGTCCTGGTCGCTTTCTCTTTGAGGTGTCGTCATTTATTTTTTCTTTTTTAGTTCTTTTAGTTTTTACCTTTTTTAGTTTTTTTTAGTTTTTAGTTTTTTTAGTTTTTTACCTTTTTTTAGTTTTTTTAGTTTTTTAGCTTTTTTATTTTTTTTATTAGTTTTTAGTTTTTTTGTAGTTTTTGCCTTTTTTTTTAGTTTTTTGTCCTGGTCGCTTTCTCTTTGAGTGTCGTCATTTATTAGTTTTTTCCTTTTTTTTTTAGTTTTTTATTGGTTTTTACCTTTATTTTAGCTTATTTTTCAGTTTTTTCCTTTTTTTTAGTTTTTTTTTATTTTTTATTTTTTTTAGTTTTTTACCTTTTTTTAGTTTTTTTAGTTTTTTTAGTTTTTAGCTTTTTTACTTTTTTTATTAGTTTTTAGTTTTTTTTTGTAGTTTTTGCCTTTTTTAGTTTTTTCAGTTTTTTTTTTAGTTTTTTATTGGTTTTTACCTTTATAGTTTTTTTAGTTTTTTAGCTTTTTTATTTTTTATTAGTTTTTAGTTTTTTGTAGTTTTTGCCTTTTTTTAGTTTTTTCAGTTTTGACGTCACCTAATCCAGTTTTTTCAGGTGACGTCACCTGACACATCCATCCACACATCCATCCACACATCCATCCACAGACAACTTATTTTTATATATATAGATATATATATATATATATATATATATATATATATATATATATATATGTTTTTAACTACGTAAAACTTGCGAATATACAACATTCTTTGCTGTCCCATTGTCTGTGCATATAAATAGATTGTCAGGTTTACCGACCCTTGAACATGCAACATATAATGGTCCATGGGAAAACAATCCGTCTTCAGATCTATACCTCATGATTCTAATGATTGCCCTTGAGCTTTGTTGATGGTGATTGCTAATCGACCATTCCCTGTGTCGCTATCGTCATTTATATATCCCCCTGTGCCCCCCGGCGTCCCCTTTGTAGTTTTGTCCCTGTGTCCCGGTCGTCATTTATATTCCCTGTGTCCCGGTCGTCATTTGTATCCCGGTGTCCCGGTCTGTATATACATTCGTTTTTTAGTTTTGTTTTTCTCCTTTATTTTTCATTTTTTTCCTTTTTTATTTTTTTTCTTTTTTTGTTTTTTTTAGTTTTTTAGCTTTTTTAGTTTTTTTATTAGTTTTTAGTTTTTTTCTTTTAGTTTTTTTGTAGTTTTTACCTTTTTTTTAGTTTTTTTTTTTTACTTATGTCCTGGTCGTCATTTATACTCCCTGTGTCCCGGTCGTCATTTGTGTCCCGGTGCTTTGCTGATTGCTAATCGAACATTCCTTTTGTCCCCGGTCGAGTGTCGTCATTTATATTCCCTATTTGCCGGTGTCCCGGTCGTCATTTGTGTCCCGATGTCCCAGTCTGTAATTTCGTCAGTTGAAAACATGACGCCAGTCGACACACAAACATGACGTCACCCGACAGACAGACCCACACACACACAGACAACTTATTTTTATATATATAGATTGTTCCGAGTTTTCATCCGTCACGATGTCTAAGATTGAAAAGGATAAAGTTCAACTGGATGCAAAGTCAATTTAGTCCCTTCTTTCGATACTTCTGTGTTGCTGTTAGATTGTCAGGTTTACCGACTCTTGAACATGCAACATATAATTGTCCATGGGAAAAACAATCCATATTCAGATCTATACCTCATGATTCTATTGATTGCCCTTGAGCTTTGTTGATGGTGATTGCTAATCGAACATTGCCTGTGTCCCCGTCGTCATTTATACATCCCCCCTGTGCCCCTGGCGTCACCGTTGTAGTTGTGTCCCTGCGTCCCGGTTGTCATTTATATTCCCTGTGTCCCGGTCGTCATCCCGGTGTCTCAGTCGTCATTTGTGTCCCGATGTCCCGGTCTGTATATACATTCGTTTTTGAATTGGTATATGATGAAGTAAATTTTAAATTTTTTCCCTTTTTTCTTTTTAGTTTTTTTTATTGGTTTTTACCTTTTTTTAGGTTTTTTAGTTCTTTTCTTTTTTCTTTTTAGTTTTTTTTGAAGTTTTTATCTTTTTAGTTTTTTTATTTTTATTTATATTTTTTTAGTTTTCTTTTTCTCCTTTATTTTTCAGTTTTTTCCTTTTTTTAGTTTTTTTTTCTTTTTTAGTTCTTTTATTTTTTACCTTTTTTTAGTTTTTTTCAGTTTTTTAGCTTTTTTAGTTTTTTTTATTAGTTTTTAGTTTATTTTATGGTTTTTTCCTTTTTTAGTTTTTTTAGTTTTTTACCTTTTTTTAGTTTTTTTAGTTTTTAAGCTTTTTAGATTTTTTTCTTTTTTTTTCTTTTTAGTTTTTTTTTGTAGTTTTTACCTTCTTTAGATTTTTGCTTCTTTTATATTAATGCTAAAGCCAAGGTTCGAACCTGGAACCTCTTGAACCTAGACCTGGAACATAACGCCTTATCAACTCAGCTACATCGGCTTGAATACATTCGTTTTTGAATTGGTACTCAGTGGAATGGCAAAAACGAGGTTTGCCACACGCACATATACTAATCTGGCTACATAATAAAATTACTTCTAATGAAATTGATGATGTGATTTCCGCTTAAATACCTGATGAAAATGTCGATAAGGGGTTATATGATATTGTTGTAAAAAATATGATACATGGACCTTGCGGTGCATTGAACGAAAATTCACCATGCATGGCCAAAGGAAGGTGCACAAAGCAATATCCTCGACTTTTAGTATCCAACACAATTACTGGCAATGATTACGTTTTGCATTGTTTTTTTTACGGCAAGTCGCGTGCCATTGCAAAGCTTTGGTGGGTTGATATTTCTTAACAGTATTATTGGTATGCCTATTTTTAGTTGTAGCACGTTTGGTGGAAACCTGAAAGATCCACGGAATTTAAAAACTCAGATGGATAATTAACCGCCTCATTTGGTTCCAAAACTGTGTCGACTGACTTGTAAAGGACTGCCTGGTCTCGAATCTTGGTCAAGACAATATTGTTGATTTCGTGGACGTCTATATTTTTGGGTGCAAGAATCGCTCTTTCACTTAGCCATTTATTATTTTTATAATTGTTTAGAATATTCGGAAATACTTTTTCAATCAATTCATTTTTGGACGTCACTAAATTACAGAATTCAGCAGGTAGTTGTATACCTGCTGAACTCAACGCTTCGTCAACGAAGGCGTGTCGAGGAACTACCAGAGCAACGCGAAACCAGACTTGCTGCTGAAAGGGAAAGTAAAAAAAAGAAGGCGTGTCGAGGAATCACAAGAGCAACGTGAAAGCAGGCTTGCGGCTTCAAGAGATAAAGCCAAAAAAGAAAAACTACAAAAAAAAACTAAAAAACAAAAAAATTAAAAAAAAACTAAAAAAGAAAACAAATCAATAAAAAGAATAAACTAAAAAAAAAATAAAAAATAAAAAAGGAGCTACTCAGTCCCGGTCGTCATTTGTGTTCCGGTGTCCCGGTCTGTAATTTCTCTTGTGTGTCCTGGTCGTCATTTATATCCCCTGTGTCCCGTTCGTCATTTGTGTCCCGGTGCTTTGTGATGGTGATTGCTAATCGAACATTCCTTGTGTCCCGGTCGCTTTCTCTTTGAGTGCCCCGGTCGTCATTTATATTCCCTATGTCCCAGTCGTCATTTGCGTCCCGATGTCCCGGTCTGTAATTTCGTCAGTCGACAAACATGACGTCAGTCCAAACACAAACATGACGTCACTCGACACACAGACAACTTATTTTTATATATGTAGATATATATATATATTTAACTACGTAAAACTTGCGAATATACAACATTCTTTGCTGTCCTATTGTCTGTCCATATAAATAGATTGTCAGGTTT
>NW_027067582.1:0-11652 GCF_032884065.1 Artemia franciscana
TGTCTAATTTGTCTTTTTGTCAGGTCTATCTGGTCTATTCGGTCTGTCTGGTCTGTCTATCCGTCGGCCTGTCTGTCTGTCTATCTGGTCTGTCTGTTTGTTTGTTTGTATTCTGTCTGTCTGTCTATCTGTCTCTCTAATAACTCTTTCTGTCTCTTTATCTTTTTATCTGGTCTGTTTGGTCTGTGTGGTCTGTTTGTCTGGCCTGTACTGTCTGTTTGGTCAGTTCGCTCTGGTCTATCAGTCTTGTCTGTCTGTCTTTCTTTCTATATGTCTGTCTTTTCTTCTTTCTGTTTGTCTGTCTGTCAGTTTGGCTGGTCTATCGGTCTTGTCTGTCTGTTTGTCTGGTTCATATGTCTGTCTGGTTTCTCTGTCCGTCTGTCAGGTCTCTTTGTCTGTCTAATTTGTCTTTTTGTCAAGTCTATCTGGTCTATTCGGTCTGTCTGGTCTGTTTATCCGTCGGCCTGTCTGTCTGTCTGTCTGTTTTTTTATGATTTATTTTATGATTGCACATGGTAAAGAATGTGATTAAATGCTATTTTCCTATTTCAAAAGTTTGAGTTTTCGGGGGTAATAGCTACGTCCGTGGAAAAAATTAAGATATTAAACTAAAACTTTTGAAATAGGAGAAGAGCCTTTAATCACATTCTTTACCATGTGCAATCATAAAATAGTCTAATATCTTCATTTTTTCCACAGACGTAGCTATTACCCCCGGAAACTAAAACTTTTGAAATAGGAAAGAGCCTTTAATCACATTCTTTACCATGTGCAATCATAAAATAGTCTAATATGTTCATTTTTTCCACAGACATAGCCATTACCCTCAAAAATTAAAACTTTTGAAATAGGAAAAGAGCCTTTAATCACATTCTTTACCATGTGCAATCATAAATAGTCTAATATCTTCATTTTTTCCACGGACGTAGCAATTACCCCCGAAAACTAAAACTTTCTAAATCGGAAAAGAGCCTTTAATCACATTCTTTGCCATGTGCAATCATGAAATAGTTTAATATCTTCATTTTTTCCATGGACGTAGCTATTACCTCCAAAAACTAAAACTTTTGAAATTGGAAAAGAGCCTTTAATCACATTCTTTACCATGTGCAATCATAAAATAGTCTAATATCGTCATTTTTTCCACGGACGTAGCTATTACCCCCGAAAACTAAAACTTTTGAAATAGGAAAAGAGCCTTTAATCACATTCTTTACCATGTGCAATCATAAAAAAGTCTAATATCTTCATTTTTTCCACAGACATAGCTATTACCCTCGAAAACTAAAACTTTTGAAATAGGAAAAGAGCCTTTAAACACATTCTTTACTATGTGCAATCATAAAATAGTCTAATATGTTCATTTTTTCCACGGACGTAGCAATTACCCCCGAAAACTAAAACTTTTGAAATGGGAAAGAGCCTTTAAACACATTCTTTACTATGTGCAATCATAAAATAGTCTAATATGTTCATTTTTTCCACAGACATAGCTATTACCCTCGAAAACTAAAACTTTTGAAATAGGAAAAGAGCCTTTAAACACATTCTTTACCATGTGCAATCATAAAATAGTCTAATATCGTCATTTTTTCCACGGACGTAGCTATTACCCCCGAAAACTAAAACTTTTGAAATAGGAAAAGAGCCTTTAATCACATTCTTTACCATGTGCAATCATAAAAAAGTCTAATATCTTCATTTTTTCCACGGACGTAGCTTTTACCCTCGAAAACTAAGACTTTTGAAATAGGAAAGAGCCTTTAATCACATTCTTTACAATGTGAAATCATAAAATAGTCTAATATGTTCATTTTTTCCACAGACATAGCCATTACCCTCAAAAATTAAAACTTTTGAAATAGGAAAAGAGCCTTTAATCACATTCTTTACCATGTGCAATCATAAAATAGTCTAATATCTTCATTTTTTCCACGGACGTAGCAATTACCCCCGAAAACTAAAACTTTCTAAATAGGAAAAGAGCGTTTAATCACATTCTTTACCATGTGCAATCATGAAATAGTTTAATATGTTCATTTTTTCCACAGACATAGCCATTACCCTTGAAAACTTAAACTTTTGAAATAGGAAAAGAGCCTTTAATCACATTCTTTACCATGTGCAATAATAAAATAGTCTAATATCTTCTTTTTTTCCACAGACATTGCTATTACCCTCGAAAACTAAAACTTTTAAAATAGGAAAAGAGCCTTTAATCACATTATTTACCATGTGCGATCATAAAATAGTCTAATATCTTCATTTTTTCCACGGTCGTAGCTATTACCCCCGAAAACTAAAACTTTTGAAATAGGAAAGAGCTTTTAATCACATTCTTGACTATGTGCAATCATGAAATAGTTTAATATCTTCATTTTTTCCACGGACGTAGCTATTACCCTCGAAAATTAAAACTTTTTAAATAGGAAAAGAGCCTTTAAACAAATTCTTTACCATGTGCAATCATAAAATAGTCTAATATCTTAATTTTTTCCAGGGACGTAGCTATAACCCCCGAAAACTAAAACTTTTGAAATAGGAGACGAGCCTTTAATCACATTCTTTACCATGTGCAATCATAAAATAGTCTAATATCTTCATTTTTTCCACAGACGTAGCTATTACCCCAGAAAACTAAACCTTTTGAAATAGGAAAGAGCCTTTAATCACATTGTTTACCATGTGCAATGATAAAATAGTCTAATATCTTCATTTTTTCCACAGACATAGCTATTACCCTCGAAAACTAAAACTTTTGAAATAGGAAAAGAGCCTTTAAACACATTCTTTACCATGTGCAATCATAAAATAGTCTAATATCTTCATTTTTTCCACGGACGTAGCTATTACCCCCAAAAACTAAAACTTTTGAAATAGGAAAAGAGCCTTTAATCACATTCTTTACCATGTGCAATCATAAAATAGTCTAACATCTTCATTTTTTCCACAGACATAGCTATTACCCTCGAAAACTAAAACTTTTGAAATAGGAAAAGAGCCTTTAAACACATTCTTTGCCATGTGCAATCATTAGTCTAATATCTTCATTTTTTCTACGGACGTAGCTATTACCCCCAAAAACTAAAAATTTTGAAATAGGAAAGAGCCTTTAATCACATTCTTGACCATGTGCAATCATGAAATAGTGTAATATCTTCATTTTTTCCACGGACGTAGCTATTACCTCCGAAAACTAAAACTTTCGAAATAGGAGACGAGCCTTTAATCACAGGTTTTGAAACCTGTCTGACTAGTTTTTTAGCAAGAAATTAGACACTTCATTTAGCCATCAAGCAGTAAGAATATAATTAGGAATTCCGATATTTATAGGAAATCACGCTCTGATAGAGGTGGCGAGACTAATTATTCATTAGAATAACTAATTATTCAGTGGCGAAGAATTCCGATATTTAGAATTCCGATAGAAGCCCCCCTTGCGAACGATTGCGTTACGATAAAAGTGAGAGGAGAAAAGTAAGCAGAAGGGCGGGGGAGAGCTGTTTGCAAGAGCCGTGGTACCCGCCGGGCTTGTCCCTTAAATTGCGGGGACAAGGTAGGCAGCCTCCAACGCTTCCCTTACTTCTCTCGCAAGTGAACCTTCAATCTAGAGAAAATGGGAATTGGCAATTGGCGCGAAAATGAACTTTTCTACAATCCTATCCTGTGCTTTGTACAGAAAAATCTTGCAAAAGGAGTTTCGCCCGATACGATAAAAGAGTACTTGGCCGATTTCTTCGAGTCTTCTTCTCTTGGTGAGACCCGTAAATTGCTTTTTTTAAATCTTTTTCCGAATGAAGTCCCATCGAAGCGCGTAGGAGCCAATGCTGCATTAAACTGTGCTTCGGACATTATTTCTTCGCTTGTAAAGTGCGATTCCCAGAACATAAAGCTTCCGGACTTTGTTATCAAATGTCCCAGCGAAGTGCCAATGATCCCTGTCGATGCCTTCAGTACCCTCAGTGCCAAGGTGAATTCTTGCCTTGAACAGCTGCGTGATATTGCGTCCAAGGTTACAGAGGGACAGTCTAAGCTTGTAGCCCCCACTCAAAATACGAAAAAACCATCCTACGCTGTCGTTGTAAGAAACCCACCCCCGGAGCTCAGCGACCCTATCCTTCGTATGAAGAAGCTCGAAACGTTGGATGGTCACGACGGAATCATAAGTCTAAAATCTAAGCCACATAGCAAAAGCTGGGTTGTGATGGTACGCGATAAGCGCTCAGCCGACTCGCTTGCTGAAGCTGTTACTAGCTCCATCCCTAACGTTGGAGCCAGAGTGATTGATAAAAAGCCTTTAGCTGTGGTCCGGGATATACCCCATAATTATTCAAGAGCTGATTTGGAGGCCTCAGTGGAAGGACTTATTAGTGCTAGTCAAATCGGCGACTCTCGTACTTTTCGCCTCGAGTTCGTCGACAAAACCGCTCTGAATGCGGTTCTGGAGTCGGGAATCCGTATTGGATATGAAATTTTTCGCGCTAAGCCCTTTCAATCCATTCCGCGTCGATGCTTTCGCTGTCAAAGTACTGATCACCTGATTGGAGCTTGTCCCAGCTCACCAGCACATCCCAAGTGTTCCAGATGTTCTGGCCCTCATGTGAATTCCAAGGAAAACCCTTGCCAAGCCTCACCAAAATGTGCAAATTGCACTATGGAACACGTAAGTTTTAGCCTGAAATGCAAAGTTCTCCGATCGGCTCTCAACAACGCTAATAAATGAATGCTCAAACTCCGTTTAGCTTTGTTTCCCTTAATATTAATGGTACAAAAGACAAGGATCTACTGATAAGTGAGCTACTTGAAAATGATATTGTGTTTCTACAGGAGCACCTTCTCTCTAAAGTGAATGTTGATAGCCTAAAGCGTTCTCGGACCCATTATACCTTCTTGAGAGCCGCCCAAAAAACCCGTGGAAGACCATCAGGAGGTCTGGCCATCTATTTCAGACACAAGACTCAGCCGATATTATTGCAAAGCGACGCTAACATCTTAGCGATAAAATGTGGTGATACCGCATTTATAAACATTTATTTCCCCTGTAATAAAAAGACTGTGCAGTCATTGTCTAGTTTTTCACAAGCATGTAATCGCCTACGAACACTACTTAGCGACCTTTCAAAACAAAATACCAAATGGGTTCTCGCCGGTGACATGAACACTGACTTATTATCTAATTCCGACCGATCTGAAATCTTTCTCGAATCACTACCTGGAGGATTCCATCTTGCTGATAAAGATCTTCTATTTACTTATATTCACAATCGTGGTGGTCTTACTTCCAACCTTGATCATGTAATTGTGTCAGATTCAACTCTACTTTCATCAATAGTTCATGTGGAAGACTCTAAAATCGACGACGATCATTTACCAATCACGTGCCAACTATCTTGCTCCATGGCGACCTCTGTGCAACGTAACTCTCCCAAGTGGTTCTCAAAGTTAAATTGGGAAAATACCAATGTTCCACTTTATGTATTGACATTGTCCCAGTTATTATCATCTATTAAAGTGCCTTTCCACTTATTGCAAACATCTGTATCTGCAACTTCAACGCGGATAGATATCAACTCGTATTATCAGCAAATAGTGTTCTGTCTAAAGTCTGCCGCTAAAACAGCTGTACCCTCCGAGTGCGTGCGAACGGGTACTCGCAATCCCTTTTGGAAAGTTGATCCTAAAGTGAAGATAGCTAAACAAAAAGCTAAGTTCTGGCTCCGTATGTGGATAGCCTGTAATCGTCCTTCTTCTGGTTCAGTACATCAAATAAAACAGAAAACCAAACGAGAGTACAAATATTCCCTGCGCAGAGCGAGACTGAATGCCTGGGATGGTCCTTGTGACAAGAAATCCTGGGATCGTGTTATAAACAGTGTTAAGTGTTCACCTCCAATTAATTCGTCTCTTCGGCTATGTGACTTCGTTTCTTATTATAAAAATATTTTGCTTTCGTTTAATATTAATCTCCAAAATCATTTTACAAAGCTTGTAAACTCAATCCTCCCAATTCGTATCAACCAATCTCAAGTGTTGTCGGTGGAATCTGGTGTTATACTCCGAGCTCTTATGCAAGTGAATAAGTCTGAGTCTCTTGATAGTGATGGTCTTTGCTTCAAGTTTTTTGCTTATGATTGTCCTGAACTGCTGAAGCATTTGCAATTATTGTTTCAGATGTGTTTGGCACAGTCCGTCGTGCCAGATAGTTTTTTGTCCGGTTGTATATCTCCCATAGTCAAGAGGGGTAAGGACCCCAGTGCTTGCTCTAATTATCGTCCTATCACTGTGTCTTGTTTTGTTAGTAAGCTATTTGAATATGTACTGCTACCGGCCATTAACTCCAAGTGCAATTTTACTCCCTTCCAGCTTGGTTTTAGAAAAGGTATGGGCTGTTTTCAAGCTCACCATATTGTGGGTAGGCTAATGAAACAAGCTGTTGCTCAAAAAAGTCCCCTGTATTGTTTGACTGTTGACATATCTAGTGCTTTTGATAATGTAATTCATTCAAATGCTTTGTTTTCTCTAGCAGCCTCGGGTGTTAACCTTTCTATTGTTTCCGTGCTTAAGTATTGGTATGCTAATTCTTCAGTTAGGGTGAAGTGGAATGGTACGGTAGGGGAGTATATTTCTGTTAAAAAAGGCGTTAGGCAAGGTGCCGTGTTATCCCCGAGCATTTTTAAATGTGTTTTAGCTTCGTGTCTCCAACGTCTTCAACCGTCAATTTTTTACAATGATAATTTAGGCATTAGTCACGTTGCATATGCTGATGATGTTCTGCTTCTTAGCCGGACAAAAAATAGTCTAATTACCAACTTCTACCGGCTTTCAGCCGCACTATCCACAGTAGGCCTTTCAGTTAATGCCTCCAAATGTGAGTTTTTGTGTTTTGGGAGTCCTCCACCAGCATCACCTCTTTGCTTGGGTTCTTTAACTATACCATGTTCAGCAAGTATTAAATGGTTGGGTCTCTCTTTTTCCACGTCACTTTCGTCTACTTGCTCCGCTATTACGTCCAGCGTGCTGAAAAGTATGCGGGTTGGATACGCGAAAATTTCACCAAATCGTGGTCGGTATAACCGAAATGGACTATGCCGTCTTTATTCTAGTTTTTGTGCCCCTGCTGTTTTTTATCTTTCTGGTTTTGCTTTCCTCCTTCGCAAGAAGGATACAAAGAAAATACGCTCAGGATATTTTAAGTATTGCAAGTATTTGCTGCGTCTGCCTCGGTGGTATCGGAATCATACAGTCGTCTCTAAATTTGACATCGTTGATGCGCCCTCGCGACTGAAACATTTATCTAAAGATATATGTTTTAAAACTCGGCAAATGGTCGGTGTTTTTGACCCTCTTTGGCCATTTTTTGATTGGAGGTAATTTATTTATGTTGTATGTCGTTATGCTGCTATGATATTTATGTTGTTATGTTTTTTGTCTTGTTTTTTCTTTTTTTGTGTGTTTACTCCACAGTTTAATGTACTTTGTGGGTTATAAATAAATTATTATTATTTATTTTCTTTACCATGTGCAATCATAAAATAATCTAATATCTTCATTTTTTCCACGGACATAGCTATTACCCCCGGAAACTAAAACTTTTGAAATAGGAAAGAGCCTTTAATCACATTCTTTAACATGTGCAATCATAAAATAGTCTAATATGTTCATTTTTTCCACAGACATAGCCATTACCCTCGAAAATTAAAACTTTTGAAATAGGAAAAGAGCCTTTAATCAAATTCTTTACCATCTGCAATCATAAAATAGTCTAATATTTTCATTTTTCCCACGGACGTAGCAATTACCCCCGAAAACTAAAACTTTTGAAATAGGAAAAGAGCCTTTAATCACCTTCTTTACCATGTGCAATCATGAAATAGTTTAATATCTTCATTTTTCCACGGACGTAGCTATTACCTCCTAAAACTAAAACTTTTGAAATAGGAAAAGAGCCTTTAATCACATTCTTTACCATGTGCAATCATAAAATAGTTTAATATCGTCATTTTTTCCACGGACGTAGCTATTACCCCCGAAAACTAAAACTTTTGAAATAGGAAAAGAGCCTTTAATCACATTCTTTACCATGTGCAATCATAAAATAGTTTAATATCTTCATTTTTTCCACGGACGTAGCTATTACCTCCAAAAACTAAAACTTTTGAAATAGGAGACGAGCCTTTAATCACATTCTTTACCATGTGCAATCATAAAATAGTCTAATATCTTTATTTTTTCCACAGACGTAGCTATTACCCCCGGAAACTAAAACTTTTGAAATAGGAAAGAGCCTTTAATCACATTCTTTACCATGTGCAATCATAAAATAGTCTAATATGTTCATTTTTTCCACAGACATAGCCATTACCCTCGAAAATTAAAACTTTTGAAATAGGTAAAGAGCCTTTAATCAAATTCTTTACCATGTGCAATCATAAAATAGTCTAATATTTTCATTTTTTCCACGGACGTAGCAATTACCCCCGAAAACTAAAACTTTCTAAATAGGAAAAGAGCCTTTAATCACATTCTTTACCATGTGCAATCATGAAATAGTTTAATATCTTCATTTTTTCCACGGACCTAGCTATTACCTCCAAAAACTATAACTTTTGAAATAGGAAAAGAGCCTTTAATCACATTCTTTACCATGTGCAATCATAAAATAGTCTAATATCGTCATTTTTTCCACGGACGTAGCTAATACCCCCGAAAACTAAAACTTTTGAAATAGGAAAAGAGCCTTTAAACAAATTCTTTACCATGTGCAATCATAAAACAGTCTAATATCTTCATTTTCTCCAGGGACGTAGCTATTACCCCCGAAAACTAAAACTTTTGAAATAGGACACGAGCCTTTAATCACATTCTTTACCATGTGCAATCATAAAATAGTCTAATATCTTCATTTTTTCCACAGACGTAGCTATTACCCCCGGAAACTAAAACTTTTGAAATAGGAAAGAGCCTTTAATCACATTCTTTACCATGTGCAATCATAAAATAGTCTAATATGTTCATTTTTTCCACAGACATAGCCATTACCCTCGAAAATTAAAACTTTTGAAATAGGAAAAGAGCCTTTAATCACATTCTTTACCATGTGCAATCATAAAATAGTCTAATATCTTCATTTTTTCCACGGACGTAGCAATTACCCCAGAAAACTAAAACTTTCTAAATAGGAAAAGAGCCTTTAATCACATTCTTTACCATGTGCAATCATGAAATAGTTTAATATCTTCATTTTTTCCACGGACATAGCTATTACCTCCAAAAACTAAAACTTTTGAAATAGGAAAAGAGCCTTTAATCACATTCTTTACCATGTGCAATCATAAAATAGTCTAATATCGTCATTTTTTCCACGGACGTAGCTATTACCCCCGAAAACTAAAACTTTTGAAATAGGAAAAGAGCCTTTAATCACATTCTTTACCATGTGCAATCATAAAAAAGTCTAATATCTTCATTTTTTCCACAGACATAGCTATTATCCTCGAAAACTAAAACTTTTGAAATAGGAAAAGAGCCTTTAAACACATTCTTTACCATGAACAATCATAAAATAGTCTAATATCTTCATTTTTTCCACGGACGTATTTATTACCCTCGAAAATTAAGACTTTTGAAATAGGAAAAGAGCGTTTAATCACATTCTTTACCATGTGCAATCATAAAAAAGTCTAATATCTTCATTTTTTCCACAGACATAGCTATTGTCCTCGAAAACTAAAACTTTTGAAATAGGAAAAGAGCCTTTAAACACATTCTTTACCATGTGCAATCATAAAATAGTCTAATATCTTCATTTTCTCCACGGACGTATTTATTACCCTCGAAAAATTTAACTTTTGAAATAGGAAAAGAGCCTTTAATCACATTCTTTACCATGTGCAATCATAAATTAGTCTAATATCTTCTTTTTTTTCCACAGACATAGCTATTACTCTCGAAAACTAAAACTTTTGAAATAGATAAGAGCCTTTAATCACATTATTTACCATGTGCAATCATAAAATAGTCTAATATCTTCATTTTTTCCACGGTCGTAGCTATTACCCCCAAAAACTAAAACTTTTGAAATAGGAAAGAGCTTTTAATCACATTCTTGACTATGTGCAATCCTGAAATAGTTTAATATCTTCATTTTTTCCACGGACGTAGATATTACCCTCGAAAATTAAAACTTTTGAAATAGGAAAAGAGCCTTTAAACAAATTCTTTACCATGTGCAATCATAAAATAGTCTAATATCTTCATTTTTTCCAAGGACGTAGCTATTACCCCCGAAAACTAAAACTTTTGAAATAGGAGACGAGCCTTTAATCACATTCTTTACCAAGTGCAATCATGAAATAGTATAATATCTTCATTTTTTCCACGGACGTAGCTATTACCCCCGAAAACTAAAACTTTTGTAATAGGAAAAGAGCCTTTAATCACATTCTTTACCATGTGCAATCATAAAATAGTTTAATATCTTCATTTTTTCCACGGACGTAGCTATTACCTCCGAAAACTAAAACTTTTGAAAGAGGAGACGAGCCTTTAATCACATTCTTTACCGTGTGCAATCATAAAATAGTCTAATATCTTCATTTTTTCCACAGACGTAGCTATTACCCCCGGAAACTAAAACTTTTGAAATAGGAAAGAGCCTTTAATCACATTCTTTACCATGTGCAATCATAAAATAGTCTAATATGTTCATTTTTTCCACAGACATAGCCATTACCCTCGAAACTTAAAACTTTTGAAATAGGAAAAGATTCTTTAATCAAATTCTTTACCATGTGCAATCATAAAATAGTGTAATATTTTCATTTTTTCCACGGACGTAGCAATTACCCCCGAAAACTAAAACTTTCTAATTAGGAAAAGAGCCTTTAATCACATTCTTTACCATGTGCAATCATAAAATAGTCTAATATCGTCATTTTTTCCACGGACGTAGCTATTACCCCTGAAAACTAAAACTTTTGAAATAGGAAAAGAGCGTTTAATCACATTCTTTACCATGTGCAATCATAAAAAAGTATAATATCTTCATTTTTTCCACAGACATAGTAAGTAACCTGAGTAACGTAACAAAGCACAAGACTTTGAAGATACAAAAGAGCAGATCAGTGTAGGTCCTGTAAATGAGACTATGAATAGATTGAAATCAAGTCTCCTTTCAAAACTTTCAAATTATTGACCTAATGACATAGGCAATATTGAATGTTATTTGTAAAATCATATCAAATGTTCTGAGAAACACATTTCCTCCAAGACAAATGTATTGCCCAAGAAGTTATAAGAAACGTATTGCCCACGATGTTTTAGCAGTCATGAAAATCTGCTTCAAAACGAAGAACAAGCAGAAATATGGCACTGTCGGCCTATTTACAAGAGGACACGCCCTAAACTAAGTATTGTAAGAACAGCTTTGTATGTTGGTCCAGAGTTGATGCTAATGTCGAGAAAAAGACCATCTAGTGTTTAGGGACACTTGGCATTTTTTCAACCTTTGCAATCGTTTTTTGGTCAGGAACTGAAATCAGACATATTCAATGTTACATCGAAATGTTGTATTTAACTTTTTCAAACTTCTCAAATAAATGCTTAAAATCGTTTTCCAAGATGCTTTCAAAGGGAGGATAAGGAGGGCGATGT
>NW_027067583.1:0-11643 GCF_032884065.1 Artemia franciscana
AAAAAACTAAAAAAAACTAAAAAAAGGTAAAAAACTAAAAAAACTAAAAACTAAAAAAAAACTAAAAAAAAGGAAAAAACTGAAAAATAAGCTAAAATAAAGGTAAAAACCAATAAAAAACTAAAAAAAAAACTGAAAAAACTAAAAAAAGGCAAAAACTACAAAAAAAACTAAAAACTAATAAAAAAAGTAAAAAAGCTAAAAATAAAAAAAATAAAAAAAACTAAAAAAAGGTAAAAAACTAAAAAAAATAAAAAAAAAAAAAACTAAAAAAAAGGAAAAAACTGAAAAATAAGCTAAAATAAAGGTAAAAACCAATAAAAAACTAAAAAGAAAAAAAGGAAAAAACTAAAAAAAATTTTCATCTAAAAAACTAAAAAAAACTAAAAAAGGTAAAAACTAAAAGAACTAAAAAAGAAAAAAATAAATGACGACACTCAAAGAGAAAGCGACCAGGACAAAAGGAATGTTCGATTAGCAATCAACAAAGCACCGGGACACAGGGAGTATAAATGACGACCAGGACATAAGTAAAAAAAAAAACTAACAAAACTAAAAAGAAGGTAAAAACTACAAAAAAACTAAAAAGAAAAAAAAACTAAAAACTAATAAAAAAACTAAAAAATCTAAAAATCTAAATAAACTAAAAAAGAAAAAAAAAGGAAAAAAAATAAAGGAGAAAAACAAAACTAAAAAACGAATGTATATACAGACCGGGACACCGGGATACAAATGACGACCGGGACACAGGGAATATAAATGACGACCGGGACACAGGGACACAACTACAACGGGGACACCGGGGGTTACAGGGGGATATAAATGACGACCGGGACACCGGGACAGGGAATGGTCGATTAGCAATCACCATCAACAAAGCTCAAGGGCAATCATTAGAATCATGAGGTATAGATCTGAATACAGATTGTTTTCCCATGGACCATTATATGTTGCATGTTCAAGAGTCGGTAAACCTGACAATCTATTTATATGCAAAGACAATGGGACAGCAAAGAATGTTGTATATTCGCAAGTTTTACGTAGTTAAAACCATATATATATATATATATATATATATATATATATATATATATATATATATATATATATATATATATATATATATATATATATATATATATATATATATATATATATATATATATATATATATATATATATATATATATATATATATATATATATATATATATATATATATATATATATATATATATATATATATATATATATATATATATATATATATATATATATATATATCTATATTCACAGGTGGGACATAGGGACACAACTACAATGGCGCGTAACGACTTACGCGCACGGGGGGCTTGGGGGGGAGCGAAGCGCCCCCACCAACTAGGTGTTGGGGTGGCGCGAAGCGCCAGCCCAACAGCTAGTATATATATATACATATATATATATATGTTTTTAACTACGTAAAACTTGCGAATATACAACATTCTTTGCTGTCCCATTGTCTGTGCATATAAATAGATTGTCAGGTTTACCGACTCTTGAACATGCAACATATAATGGTCCATGGGAAAACAATCCGTATTCAGATCTATACCTCATGATTCTAATGATTGCCCTTGAGCTTTGTTGATGGTGATTGCTAATCGACCATTCCCTGAGTCGCCATCGTCATTTATATATCCATCGTATTTTATATATTTTTTTCTTTTTAGTTTTTTTGTAGTTTTTACCCTTTTTTTTAGTTTTTTTTACTTATGTCCTGGTCGTCATTTATACTCCCTGTGTCCCGGTGCTTTGTTGATTGCTAATCGAACATTCCTTTTGTCCCGGTCGCTTTCTCTTTGAGTGTCGTCATTTATTTAGATTGTCAGGTTTACCGACTCTTGAACATGCAACATATAATTGTCCATGGGAAAAACAATCCATATTCAGATCTATACCTCATGATTCTAATGATTGCCCTTGAGCTTTGTTGATGGTGATTGCTAATTGAACATTCCCTATGTCCCGGTCGTCATTTATATTCCCAGTATCCCGGTCGTCATTTGTGTCCCAGTGTTCCAGTCTGTAATTTCTCTTTGAGCGTCCCGTTCGTCTTTGTTTGATGGTGAGCTTTGTTGCCCCTTGAGCTTTGTTGATGGTGATTGCTAATCGAACATTGCCTGTGTCCCCGTCGTCATTTATGTCCCCCCTGTGCCCCCGGCGTCACCGTTGTAGTTGTGTCCCTGCGTCCCGGTCGTCATTTATATTCCCTGTGTCCCGGTCGTCATCCCGGTATACATTCGTTTTTGAATTGGTATAAGATGAAATAAATTTTTAATTTTTTCCCTTTTTTTCCTTTTAGTTTTTTTTATTGGTTTTGACCTTTTTTTGTCCAGGTCGTCATTTATATCCCCCTGTTTCCCCCGGTGTCCCCGTTGTAGTTGTGTCCCTGTGTCCCGGTCGTCATTTATATTCCCTGTGTCCCGGTCGTCATTTGTATCCCGGTGTCCCGGTCTGTATATACATTCGTTTTTTAGTTTTGTTTTTCTCCTTTATTTTTTTTCCTTTTTTTTTTTTTTTTAGTTTATTTAGATTTTTAGATTTTTTAGTTTTTTTATTAGTTTTTAGTTTTTTTTTCTTTTTAGTTTTTTTGTCCCGGTCGTCATTTATATCCCCCTGTTTCCCCCGGTGTCCCCGTTGTAGTTGTGTCCCTGTCTCCCAGTCGTCATTTATATTCCCTGTGTCCCGGTCGTCATTTGTATCCCGGTGTCCCGGTCTGTATATACATTCGTTTTTTAGTTTTGTTTTTCTCCTTTATTTTTTTCCTTTTTTTTTCTTTTTTAGTTTATTTAGATTTTTAGATTTTTTAGTTTTTTTATTAGTTTTTAGTTTTTTTTTTCTTTTTAGTTTTTTTGTAGTTTCTACCTTCTTTTTAGTTTTGTTAGTTTTTTTTTTTACTTATGTCCTGGTCGTCATTTATACTCCCTGTGTCCCGGTACTTTGTTGATTGCTAATCGAACATTCCTTTTGTCCTGGTCGCTTTCTCTTTGAGTGTCGTCATTTATTTTTTTCTTTTTTAGTTCTTTTAGTTTTTACCTTTTTTAGTTTTTTTTAGTTTTTTAGATGAAAATTTTTTTTAGTTTTTTCCTTTTTTTCTTTTTAGTTTTTTATTGGTTTTTACCTTTATTTTAGCTTATTTTTCAATTTTTTCCTTTTTTTTAGTTTTTTTTATTTTTTATTTTTTTTAGTTTTTTACCTTTTTTTAGTTTTTTTTAGTTTTTTTAGTTTTTTAGCTTTTTTACTTTTTTTATTAGTTTTTAGTTTTTTTTTGTAGTTTTTGCCTTTTTTTAGTTTTTTCAGTTTTTTTTTTAGTTTTTTATTGGTTTTTACCTTTATTTTAGTTTATTTTTCAGTTTTTTCCTTTTTTTTAGTTTTTAGTTTTTTTAGTTTTTTACCTTTTTTTAGTTTTTTTAGTTTTTTAGCTTTTTTATTTTTTTTATTAGTTTTTAGTTTTTTTGTAGTTTTTGCCTTTTTTTAGTTTTTTTAGTTTTTTAGCTTTTTTATTAGTTTTTAGTTTTTTTGTAGTTTTTGCCTTTTTTTAGTTTTTTTAGTTTTTTAGCTTTTTTATTTTTTTTATTAGTTTTTAGTTTTTTTTTGTAGTTTTTGCCTTTTTTTAGTTTTTTCAGTTTTGACGTCACCTGATCCAGTTTTTTCAGGTGACGTCACCTGATCCACAGATCCACACACAGACAACTTATTTTTATATATATATATAGATATATATCTATATTCACAGGTGGGACATAGGGACACAACTACAATGGCGCGTAACTAATATGGCGCGTAACGACTTACGCGCGCGGGGGGGCTTGGGGGGGGGCGCAAAGCGCCCCCACCAACTAGGTGTTGGGGTGGCGCGAAGCGCCACCCCAACAGCTAGTATATATATATATATATATATATATATATATATATATATATATATATATATATATATATATATATATATATATATATATATATATATATATATATATATATATATATATATATATAAAAGTTGTCTGTCCGTTACGCCAGATTATATCTTATCTATATATAAAAATTAAACTAAACTGAAAAGCAAACTGAAACTAAAAATGTAGAAACTGGGAATTGCATAAATATTTCTATATATTTTGACAATAGATTAAAGTAATTCGAAAACCTTATAACAGATATTTATAATTTTGAGGTTTATTATAAATTGTTGAGTGTTAGCATGCTTGGAACGTTAAATTTTTTCTAACAGTCAATGTTAGAATGAACACTGACAAATTGAAAAACATTGAAAAAGATAGAATGTTACCAAATCCTACAACAGAAGAAACAGCCGAGGAAGCTACTCAAAGAGCTAATGCCAAAAGGCTTGCGGCTAAAGAACGCAAAACCACGCAATTAGATGAAGAACAACCTGGACAGCGAGAGTCAAAACGTGTCAAAACTGAAAATGATAGCGATGATGATTGGGTTTGGCATTTTGACTTGGATAAGGTTATCAATGCCTACCAGATTTTAGTTAAAAAACAAAGGTTCGCGATATGTATTTACGTCTGAAAAATAAAGAAGAAAAAGAAAACTGAAACTAAAAATGTAAAAACTGAGAATTGCATAAATATTTCAAAATATTTTGACAATTGATTAAAGTATAACGAAAACCTTAAAACAGATACTTAAAATTTGAGGTTTATTATAAATTGTTGAGCTTTAGCATGCTTGGCACGTGAAGATTTTTCCAACTGTCAATGTTAGAATAAACATTGAATTTGCGATTGCTAATTGTCACTTGGTTAATACCAAGTGCCATAAAAAGGTAAGAAACTAAAAAGAAAAAAAAAACTAAAAAAACTCCGCAGCACCAAACTGCCCTAGGTCAATGCAGCTACGCAAGCTCCTCCTCCATCCCAATCTATTCAAACCCTCCCCCGTCAAACTTTCCCAGGAAGATCCCTTTTCGTTTAAATCTGATAGGAGAGAGGCCTTCAAAAAATCAACAAGAAACATCTTAATTGAAGAAAGAGGCTGCACCGGCGAAAGAATGAAACAATTCATTTACTGAAAGAATTAATTAATATGATACCTTGTGATAGCGTAGTGGATTGAGCCAATTCTTATGATTGAGGGTTTCATGGTTCGATCCCGCGTGTCGCACGGAGTCTGAATTAAATCATATTTGTATTATATAACAGGTCATATTAATTTTTTTTGTTAGCATATTCTAAGGCCTCTATAGACAACGCAGGAGATAATGTCGTTTCGTTCCTCACTAAACTGACAAGCTTCGAAATTGGCTCTGTTGCAACCCAGAGAAAGTCGTAAGCCTGTTTCAAATTTCAACGCTCTTCGGATCAGCGTTTATTCAAAGCACCTCTATGAATACAGCAATTAAGGGTTTTTCAAGCAACAGGAATTTGGCCAGTTTTTTGCAAACAAGCAAGTTTTTTCAAATGAAAGTAAGGAGCAACATTATAAGATTAAGCGAATAGAAATTATTACATATATGAGGGGGTTCGTCCCCTCAATACCTCGCTCTTTACTCTAAAGTATTTTTAGTAACTTCAAAAGAGCTATTTATTCTTATTAAACGGCCTTTGTGATTTAGGGGTCATTCTTAAAAAAAAAATTGGAAGACAATTCGAACTTTTGTGTAAAGAGCGAGGTATTGACGAGGGGTCACTGAGTCTCGGGATATATGGTGAATTGGTAAAAGTTTTGTTTTCGCTTATAGGAACAGCTAAAGAAAGGGGATGGGATCATTAAGTTCATATTCCACATTTTTTTCCATCTAAAATATTATCAACAAGTTTAATAGGGCAACAATTAGAATAAAATATTTCTAAAATGATTTAATTCAGACTCCCTGCGAAACACAGGATCGAACCATGTAACCCTCAATCATAAGAATCGGCTCAATCCACTACGCTATCACAAGGTATCATATTAATTAATTCTTTTAGTAAATGAATTATTTCATGCTTTCGCCGGTGCAGCCTCTTTCTTCAATTAAGATGTTTCTTGTTGATTTTTTGAAGGCCTCTCTCCTATCAGATTTAAACGAAAAGGGATCTTCCTGGGAGGGTTTGACGGGGGAGGGTTTGAATAGATTGGGATGGAGGAGGAGCTTGCGTAGCTGCATTGACCTCAGGCAGTTTGGTGCTGCGGTGAATTGTTAATATTAGTAGTAGTAACACCTTTCTAATTTTACGCTTCAAAGAAGCCAGGATGCAAAACAGGCCGGACATACCCCTGTGTTAGGCGTAATAAAAGGAGAAACATCATCAAACATTGTGATTGGAGACATTTTAACTTATGACGGAATTCAACAAGGAATTACGATTGAGACTATAGTATCAATCTTAAAATATTAGGAATAATACAACTACTATAAATAATAGTATAAATTTAATCTATATATATATATATATATATATATATATATATATATATATATATATATATATATATATATATATATATATATATATATATATATATATATCTTCTATATATATAAAAATAAGTTGTCTGTCTGTGGATCTGTGGATCAGGTGACGTCATGTTTCTGTGTCGGCTGACGTCATGAAATTAGTTGTCGTCATTTTTGTTATGACGATGCTTAGTATATTGTAAAACATATTAATTTGGTTAATAATATACCATTTAAAACACCAAAATGAACATGCTGGAGTAGTCACTCGGTGAGAGAGGGTGTCAGCCATGGACCATTATATGTTGCATGTTCAAGAGTCGGTAAACCTGACAATCTATTTATATGCACAGACAATGGGACAGCAAAGAATGTTGTATATTCGCAAGTTTTACGTAGTTAAATATATATATATATATATATATATATATATATATATATATATATATATATATATATATATATATATATATATATATATATATATATATATCTATATATATAAAAATAAGTTGTCTGTCTGTCTGTGGATCTGTGGATCAGGTGACGTCATGTTTCGGCTGACGTCATGAAATTAGTTGCCGTCATTTTTGCTTTGAAGGTGACGTCATTCAAGTTATATAAGACATATGTTCGCGTAGAAATCTATTAATGTTTAAGTTTACAATGACTGATGAAGATGCTCAAAGAGTCTATGCCAAAAAACTTGCTGCTGACTACCAGAGCAACGCGAAAGCAGACTTGCTGCTAAAAGAGAAAGTGAAAAAAGAAGGCGTGCCGAGGAATCAAAAGACCAGCAGGGAAACAGGCTTGAGGCTGCATGCCGAGGAACTACCAGAGCAACGCAGAAGCAGACTTGCTGCTAAAAGAGAAAGTGAAAAAAGAAGGCGTGCCGAGGAATCAAAAGACCAGCAGGGAAACAGGCTTGAGGCTGATAGAGAAAGAAAGAACAGAAAGCATGCCGAGGAACTACCAGAGCAACGCAGAAGCAGACTTGCTGCTAAAAGAGAATGTGAAAAAAGAAGGCGCGCCGAGGAATTACAAGAACAGCAAGAAATCAGGCTTGCTGCTGATAGAGAAAGTAAGAAAAGAAAGCGTGCCGAGGAATCACAAGAACAGCAAGAAATCAGGCTTGCTGCTAATAGAGAAAGTAAGAAAAGAAAGCGTGCCGAGGAATTACAAGAACAGCAAGAAATCAGGCTTGCTGCTGATAGAGAAAGTAAGAAAAGAAAGCGTGCCGAGGAATCAGAGCAATCTGAAAGTTATCGCCTGGCATTCAGGTACAACCCAGTCGATGATTATAGCTTGAGTAGATGTGTTCAAATCGGGACAATGTCTAAAATTTGTCCCTATTGCAAGGCCTTGAAATTCAATGGTGAAACAATGGGAATGTGTTGCGCCTCAGGAAAAGTTAAACTTCCTCTATTGGCTGCACCACCAGAGCCATTGAAGACTTTCCTTACTGGAACTACGTCAGAATCTAAGCGTTTTTTGTCAAAAATCAGACAATACAACTCATGTTTCCAAATGACGTCGTTTGGAGCCCAAATCGAAAATCCAGATCAATTTATGTCTACTTTCAAAGTAAAAGGGCAAATTTATCATAAAGCAGGGTCCCTTCTACCATTCTCAGGCGAGAATCATAAATTTTTACAATTGTACTTCATCAGTGATAGAAATTCTGAATTGAATGCACGTTGCGAAATTTCTCCCAACGTTGAAAAGACAATCGTTTCCCAATTGCAACATCTTTTCCACGAAAATAATAATTTAGTGCGTCTGTTCAAAACAGCCATCGATTTGATGCCTACTGATACTCATAAAATTGTTATTTCCGCTGACAAAACGCCTCCTGGCCAACATGTGCGTAGATACAATGCTCCGACTATCGACGAAGTGGCAATCGTTATGGTCGGTGATCAGTTTTTACCTCGAGATATTATTCTACATAAGCGAAACGCTCAGTTGTTAAGAATTGCTGAAACTCATCGATGCTACGATGCCCTACAATGTCCTATCATTTTTTGGGATGGAGCCGACGGCTATCACTTTAATATTAAATTGATGAATCCAGCCACTAACAAAGAAATGAATAAGAAATGCAGTGCAATGCATTATTATTCCTATAGACTAATGATTCGGCAGGATGAAGAAAATTATATTTTAAAATGCCGTGAATTGTTTCACCAATTTGTCGTGGATATGTATGCTAAAATTGAATCAGAACGTTTGCTATATTTCCGCCTGAATCAGACCAAGCTCCGCTCTGAACAATACATTCATTTGCGAGATGCAGTTATAAATGACGACTTGCCGTAAAAAAAAACAATGGAAAACCTAATAGATGCCACAATCTTGACAGGGCCTTATGAGGGTGAGGCTGTTCTTATTCCTCGCATTCCCATGATTCCAACGGATCTGCTTTTTCAATTTAAAAGATTGCAATTCCCAATTCGATTAGCATTTGCAACCACCATCAACAAAGCTCAAGGGCAATCACTAGAAAAATGCGGTATAGATCTTAATACAGATTTCTTTACCAATGTACAATTGTATGTTGCATCTTTGAGGGTCGGTAAACCTGACAATCTATTTATACGCACAGACAATGGGACAGCGAAGACTGTTGTATATTCACAAGTTTTACGTAGTTAATTTGTATTGTATCTATCTATCTATCTATCTATATAAAAACGAGTTGTGTGTATGCATGTTTGTTTGTTTGTAAAAAGAGCGTTTGCATATGACGTCATTATTAGTACATACGGCTTTGTATATGGACAGACAATGGGAAAGCCAAGAATGTTGTATATTCGCAATTTTTACGTAGTTTGAAACACATATATAAATCTATCTATATTCACAGGTGGGACACAGGGACACAACTACAATGGCGCGTAACTAATATGGCGCGTAACTAATATGGCGCGTAACGACTAACGCGCGCGGGGGGGCTTGGGGGGGCGCGAAGCGCCCCACCAACTAGGCGTTGGGGTGGCGCGAAGCGCCACCCCAACAGCTAGTATATCTATATATATAAAAATAAGTTGTCTGTCTGTCTGTCTGTGGATCAGGTGACGTCATGTTTCTGTGTTGACTGACGTCATGAAATTAGTTGTCGTCATTTTTGCTTAAGTGACGACCGGGAACCTCAAAGAGAAATTACAGACTGGGACACCCGGACACAAATCACGACCGGGACACAGGGAATATAAATAAAGACCGGGACACAGGGACACAACTACAACGGGGACGCCGGGGGCACAGGCGGGATATATAAATGACGACCGGGACACAGGGATTGTTCGAATAGAAATTACAGACCGGGACACCGGGACACAAATGACGACCGGGACACCGGGACACAGGGAATATAAATGACGACCGGGACACTCAAAGAGAAATTACAAACTGGGACACCGGGACACAAATGACGACCGGGACACAGGGAATATAAATGACGACCGGGACACAGGGACGCATCATTAGAATAATGAGGTATAGATCTGAATACGGATTGTTTTTCCCATGGACATTTATATGTTGCATGTTCAAGAGTCAGTAAACCTGACAATCTCTTTATATGCACAGACAATGGGACAGCGAAGAATGTTGTATATTTGCATGTTTTACGTAGTTAAAAACATATATTTATATCTATCTCTATTCACAGGTGGGACACAGGGACACAACTACAATGGCGCGTAACTAATATGGCGCGTAACGACTTACGCACGCGGGGGGGGGGGGCTTGGGGGGGCGCGAAGCACCCCACCAACTAGGTGTTGGGGTGGCGCGAAGCGCCACCCCAACAGCTAGTATATCTATCTATATAAAAATAAGTTGTCTGTCCGTTACGCCAGATTATATCTTATCTCTATATAAAAATGAAACTAAACTGAAAAGCAAACTGAAACTAAAAATGTAGAAACTGGGAATTGCATAAATATTTCTATATATTTTGACAATAGATTAAATTAATTCGAAAACCTTATAACAGATATTTATAATTTTGAGGTTTATTATAAATTGTTGAGTATTAGCATGCTTGGCACGTAAAATTTTTTCTAACAGTCAATGTTAGAATGAACACTGACAAATTGAAAAACATTGAAAAAGATAGAATGTTACCAAATCCTACAACAAAAGAAACATCCGAGGAACCTGCTCAGAGAGTTAATGCCAAAAGGCTTGCGGCTAAAGAACGCAAAACCGCCCAATTAGAAGAAGATCAACCTGGACAGCGAGAGTCAAAACGTATCAAAACTGAAAATGATAGCGATGATGATTGGGTTTGGGATTTTGACTTGGATAAGGTTATCAATGCCTACCAGATTTTACTTAAAAAAACAAAGGCTCGGCGATGTGTATTTACGTCTGAAAAATAAAGAAGAAAAAGAAAACTGAAACTAAAAATGTAAAAACTGGGAATTGCATAAATATTTTAAAATATTTTGACAATAGATTAAAGTAATTCGAAAACCTTAAAACAGATACTTAAAATTTGAGGTTTATTATAAATTGTTGAGCTTTAGTATACTTGGCACGTGAAGATTTTTCCAACTATCGATGTTAGAATGAACATTGACCGACAGACCGACAGAATTTGCGATTGCTATATGTCACTTGGTTAATACCAAGTGCCATAAAAATGTAAAAAACTAAAAAGAAAAAAGCAAAAAAGAGAAAAAGCTAAAAAAACTAAAAAAGCTGCAAAACTAAAAAAAAAGAAAAACTGAAACAGAAACTATCTATCTATCTATATATATAAAAATAAGTTGTCTGTCTGTGGATCTGTGGATCAGGTGACGTCATGTTTCTGTGTCGGCTGACGTCATGAAATTAGTTGTCAGGTGACGTCATGTTTCTGTGCCAGCTGTTGTTCACTTAGCGGTACATTTACAGAATGGTCAACGTGTTTATTTCACGGAAACCAACGTGCAACAAAGAGTCCTGAATCCACCGGATACAACATTAACAGCTTTTTTTTCGCTTTGCAAAAATGATTCTTTTGCAAAAAAACTGCTGTATACTGAAGTGCCTTCGTATTACACGTGGAATACTAAAAATAAAGTATTTGAACGTCGAAAACAGGGTAAGTCAGTCGACGGCCAACCTACCATCTTCAAAGATACCACGATAGGAAGACTCTACACCGTTCACCCCAATCAACATGAATGCTTCTTTCTACGCCT
>NW_027067584.1:0-11607 GCF_032884065.1 Artemia franciscana
CCAACATTTGAGTAAAGTGTAAGTGAAGAACGATATATTCTTGAATTAATTCTTATCCACCAAGAGCATGAGAAATTGTTAAGAGAGGAAAATCAAGTTTTCCTCTGAGAAAAAAAGTGAGCCATTTAACGTACCCAAAAAGCTTATAAAAATAGTTTTAAAAATCCAATGAAAAGCAAATGACGCTTTTTTTCTTATATTTTTTCTTTTAATCTATATGGGCCAAAGATAATTATGGGCCACTGTTGTGAAAAGGGTACAGTAATTAAAATCGATGAAAAAAAGAAAAAATTGTAAGGATATTGATGTATCAAGGGAGGGATACGGAATCAAGACCCAGCCAACGGATACATCTACCTATAAATATCCCTTTTAGGTTGAACCAAGGCTGACGGGGTACCCATCTTCAAAAAAAAACAAGTGAACCAGGTGGCGCTGGCTAAGAGTGGTAGAAGGATGCCATGCTTGAGAAGAAACTCTGCTAAGCGTGGGGGGAACTGTGTGGCACATATGGTTTTCTTAGATGTGCACCAGGTAGCGGAAACTTTGCACCCCCTGGACAAAGCCTAGCCTGCCTTTAAGCCAGTAGGGATTTTAGGCTTTATAATTTGGGAGGACAAGGTATACCATAGGAGCGTAAAATTATAAAATAAAAGGAATTTAACATCAGCTATCGGAACAACTGGGTGGAGGGGCAGCTGCCCCCTGCCCACGCTTTAAGCAAATGGGGATCTCGGCGCTCATCCTTTTTTGGTATTTAACCTTGTTTTCTCGGTAAAATTATAGTAGTTTATATAACTGCCTTACGAACAAAGTGAACATACCACTCAATGCCTTTCTTATGTTCTTTACGAGTATAATAATCGCTTCTACCGCAAATTCTAATTTAAGCACTTTTTGAGCTCTTAAAAATGACGAATTTTCAATGAAAGTATGAGTTATTGCTCGTTTTCCACAAAATAATGCTACGTTTTCTTAGCATCATCTTTTTTTGGTCTTTTCAAAAAAAATAATGCCACAATTTTTTAGTGCTAAAATTATTTATTATGATGTTAGTTTAGGTTGGGTTAGGTTAAAAAGGGCTTAAACTTGAATTTACGGTAGAAGCAATTATTATATTCGTAAAGAACATAAAAAAGGCATTGAGTGGTATGTTCAGTTTAGTGGTAAGTCAGTTATATGAAATGCTATAAATTTACCGTTTTCCCTTTCGAATTTTATGTTACCTTAACAAACTCAGTAAATATTGATCTGTATTAATATGACAACATCCATAATGATTTAGCAGAAGTATCACTTTCACCGCAATATATTTTTTTTAGTTATACCCATAAAACCCTTCGATATCTAGCCGTGACTATTTTTTTTTGTGCAATATGTATTATATTAATTGCCGCTGTTCCATCAACAATCGATTAACGAAATAGACGATCTCCAAAAGAGTGGTTCATCATTGAGATGTCGCTTAAGGCTGTTTCATACACAAGAAGAAATTCGATGCTCTTCAAGCGCTTTGAATATCAGTTATTTGTCGCTATGTTGAAAGTGAAGGTAGAATCTAAGGAATGAATTAAAATGTTCGACGGGGATGAAGATACAATTATATCTAGGGTTGGCGTCACGCTTAGAAGATCTGTTAGTAGAAAAGTAAGGACTTATGACTTAAAACATTTCCTTGACAAAAACGAAGTAAATTATCGAACAATTCGTGGTAACGAACTGTAAGAAAAGACTCGGCCAATAGTAATCGAAACTTTACAAAATAAAATTTTACTTCTGTTGTTCACAGAAACCCGGAAAACGAAATTTTACTTGTAAAAAAAAGAGTTTAAAGTCTAAAATTTCCAGTTGGTCTAAAAAACTCGCCGTAAAAAAAAAAAAAAAAAAAAAAAAAAAAAAAAAAAAAATCACAAACAACGTCACGCTAGAGGATCACCTGTTAGTTGAAAGTAAGGTTTTATGATTCAAAATATTTCCTTGACAAAAATGAAGTGAATTATTATAACCAAGGACGGTTTATTTTTCTGATGTTACTTCTAAAAAGAGGGAATGGCAGAAATGGACACATGAGAGAACCTTCAAACCCGTATATTCTGAATTTCTATGATCCAGAATCTTCTTACAAATCCACTTTTCCTCCTATTTCCACTATTTCGACCCACCCTAGGGGATTTAGCACATAAGTAGGCTATTTTGGCCTGTAAATGTTCAGTTATACAGGTCTATTGCAGAAACATTATGAAATAAAATGTTGTGCTACTAGATTCCTTATTTTATGTTTATCTATCAATGTAATATTTATCCTGCTATGGACACATACAGTCCTAACAATATATCTCTTTGTTTTCTTGAATCTCGTGATACGTCACCCTCTTTTCCAAAAATGGGTTTTCTATTTTTTTTTTCTCGAAGAAATTCAGTTACACCTGAATTAAATATTTCAATATAGGGACAAAACTATTATTTGAAATAATTTTAGAATGTCGACAGCAACGGAATCTGGTCAATCGAAAATTTTGCACTTTTAAAAGTGAGAATTTCTTTGTTTTAGCGTTTTTTTTATAATATATCCTAGGGCAATATCTATGAAAATGACTATGATATTTGGAAAGAGGATATAAATAGCGATGAAGACCACACTGCCTTTTGGTGTTTGGAAAAGAGGATAAAATTGAGAATAGCGGATTTTCAGCAGATGGAACAAAAAGAGAGACTCTAGATTTCTACCTCTTACATGACCACTTACTTAATATATAAATGTGGTCTCAGGGCCTGGTCTTCTCAAAGGCACAATGATCTTTCCCAAATAAATTAAAATCCACCTTTATCAGTTTAAGTGATCTTGTTCTTCTTCCAAAATTCAAACTACCCAAAGAGAGATTTCTAAGAAAGCCATGAGTGTTTTCAAAGCTCGGGATATTTATAAAGGCCTGAGAATTAACGATTCACGCCTTAACCCATTCTCACCTCAAAATGTAAAATCGTAAACTTGGAAATGGACTTAAAGCACGATTCAGGGCCTAAGAAGTTTATACAGCTAATACCGTCAATTCTAAGAATAACAATGTTTCTAATTTTTCCTATCTTTTTTTAGGGCTTAAATTCGTTTGAAGAGCTACGGAAGTACGTCAAAGATGGCGGGGATATGGCAAAGGAAATTTCGAATATTCTGCAAGAAAGGTACCATTTCCAATGTCCCTTTTCCTTTCCTCCCTTCCCACGCTCCTTGATGTCAAATAAGACATTCTATAAGCATGGCTCTTCTCTTGGCTCAACTAAAGAAAAAGGGTACCTTATACCAAACGCCCTCGAGCTCTTGATCTGTACAGAACCGGGTTTTTTCTGCATTTCAGTATATACTCGATGATAATCAGCTTAACGTAAGAAAGATAAACTGCAATGTAGGCATATTTTAATTTAATATTTGTTGATACTTTGGTTAGGTTAGAAACCATTTAGTATAATAATGGTACGTGTATTATTCAGAACACACTCAATAGGTGAAGTTAAGTTCTTTCGTGAAACAAACTACGTTGCGAAAATCCAGTTTCATAACCACCAAGATAGAACTGAATTTAGTTTCTTAACGACATTTCTGTGTTCTGGTTTCATAATTCTAAGTTGTAATTTTACAATTTTCCTAATAAAGTATTATATTTTTATTATATTTTGTCTTGTTTCATTAGCTTTATCAAAAATTTGGGCTATATATTTGCATATTAGGGGGGATGGGGTGCTTTATATCAAATACCTAACTTAACCTAACCTTACCACCTTTATCTATAAAATATTTAATTAAAATGTACCTGCATCGTAGTTTGTTTCACGAAAGAACCTAACTACACTTATTGAGTGTGTTCTGAATAATACACAAGTACCATAATAAGTTCTGGGGGGGGGGCTGATTTCCATAATTCTCTGTTTTAGTTTCTATAATTTTGTTAGTAAAGTATTGTATTTTCATCAAATTTTGGTATATTTCATTAGGATTAACCTAACTACCCTTCTTGGGTGTGTTGAGTGTAATATATAAGTACAAGGAAAAATCATTCAAACGCTTTTCGTATTAATCTTATATAACTTATTTGATAGTTGCAACTTATAACTTACATATAATGCTAGATTAACGTCATATTTACTTATATAATTCATTTCATAAGTCAGATGGTTTAACGCTATTCCGCAATTTACGACGAATGCTCAGTTGGTGTTTTTTTCAACTTCTTTGTTGTAAATCTTTGGATTTTGATCAAAAAAGGCACTTGCCTCAAACTATAATAAATCAAAAAGTAAAAAAGAGTGTTTCCAATTACGGAAGGCATTTAATTTATCTTAGTATCATGCATTCCAAGATCTAGGGCAAAATCTTGGGAGGTCAATGTGACAAAGCCGCCAATTTTACACAGTTTTTTTTTTTAAGTGAAAAATAGAAAAAAAGGAATGAGGTTGCCAGAAAAGAGCTTGTGGTGGGGGCGTGATCTCCCCTGGCCCCCTGGATCCATCAGTGATTCCAAAGTGGAGTTATATTAATAAACAAGGGCTGCTGTACTGTTTGTAGCAGATGTAGATGGCTGTGTGTGTCTTGGTTTATTTATGTGTCCCCACGGGTTTATCATTCCTCTGACCTTACCTTCGGACAGGGCTGCCAACTTTTGGCTGACTCTAGCCCGAAATAGGCAACTCTCATTGCCCATGTCCTGAAAACAGCATGGAAAATAAGAAACGAGTTTCTGACTACAAGTTTTTTTTACTACTTTCTTGGCTCTTACAAGTCTAAAAAGTGATAAAATGTAACCGAAAGCTTCATTTAGAAACCCTTTCCTTAGATCCTGACTAGTATGACCCATCCTGCCTCCATACTTCCAGTGTGTACAAAGCACCCAAGTGCTAAGCCCCTTAACAACAAATGGGTTTGATATAAATATCAAACTACTATCGGATCTTTTCTGATTTGGGACTATTTCCTTAGTTTGACTCTGGTGTTAGAATTTTGCTTTCGTATTTAAATAATAAGTCGCGATTTCAATTATTTTTTATTTGTCAGTTTCAATTTTAATGCTTATCCAGTTTCTATTTTTTTAAATTTTTTTCTTGTCCCCCCCCCCCCGAAAAAAACAATAAAAAACTAAGCATCTGTACCTTTCTGAAGTATATTAGCCTTGTTTTTTGTTAAATATTTGGACTTTCCACGTTATTAGCTGTTTTTAATTTTATGCGTTTTAATGTAATATTAGTATAATATTTTATTACTTGTTTGAGTTTATATGTTTGATTTGTATCCAGTGTCTCCAGTGTTGTATCCAGTGAGGCCTGGACCCCCCAAGAGTTTTTTGGTATCCTCTTTCCATGTTTTTTCTTCATTTTCACTCTTTTTTAGAATAAATTTTGCATTTTGGTCAATTATTGGCACCTTTGTCACATTCTCCCCCAAGATTTTGCTCAATGGCATCCTTTTCACATTACCTCCCCCCAATATTTTATTCTAGATTAGACCTACCCTCTTCAGACTCACTAGTATAATATTCCCATTTTTATGGCACTTGGTATTTACCAAGTGACATATAGCAATCGCAATTTCTGTCCATGTGTCTCTGTCGGTCAGTCTGTCTGTCGGTCCCGGTTTTGCTAGTTCGGGCACTTCCAGATAAGCTAGGACGATGTAAGTTGGCAGGCGTATCAGGGACCAGACCAAATTAAATAAGAAAAAGTTGCTTCCCCGATTTGACCATCTGGGGGAGGGGGAGCGAGCGAACGAGATAGTTGAGAAGAATTTTATTCGTCGATAAAACAAATGATTGTTCTTTTTAAGTGTAGTTTGCTGGTGTAGGGCTATGATTCTTGCTTAGGGTGTGAGAGGTCTCAGGTTCGAATCCCGGACCACCCAAATTTTTACATGAAGAAGATCCGAAACTAGATACGTGATGAATATAGCAATCGCTTAAAGTTGGCAGGCGTATCAGTGAACAGACCAGATTAAATTGGAAATAGTCGTTTCTCCGATTTGACCGTCGGGGGGGGGGGGGGGGTTGAAGGACGGTTAATTTGGAAAAATTAGAAAAAAGAAGGTATTTTTAACGTGCAAACGGGTTATCAGATCTTAATGAAAATTGATATTTAGTAGGACCTTGTATCTCAGAGCTTTTAGTTTAAATCCCGACCGAATCCGGTGACATTAGGGGAGTTGGAGGGGGAAACCGGAAATCTTGGAAAACGCTTAGAGCGGAGAGATCGAGATGAAAATTGGTGGGAAGAACAAGCACAAATCCTAGATAGGTGATTGACATAACCGGAACAGATCTGTTCTCTTTGGGGAAGCTGGGGGGATTTCCAGTGCTTTAAAAAACTGAAAAAAACTAAAAAAAAGGTAAAACTACAAAAAAAAACTAAAAAGTAATAAAAAAACTAAAAACTGAAAAAAAGAAAAAAAGGAAAAAACTGAAAAATAAAGGAGAAAAAGAAAACTAAAAAAATAAGAATAAAAAGAAACTAAAAAAGGTAAAAACTACAAAAAAAACTAAAAAGAAAAAAAGGAAAAAAACAAAAAAATTATTTCATCATATACCAATCCAAAAACGAAGGTATATACAGACCGGGACACAGGGAATATAAATAACGACCGGGACACTCAAAGACAAATTACAGACTGGGACATCGGGACACAAATGACGACTGTGACGTGTGTGTCGACTGACGTCATGTTTGTCGACTATAAATGACGACTGAGACACAGGGACACAACTACAACGGGGACTCCGGGGGGCACAGGGGGATATATAAATGAAGATGGGGACACTGGGAATGTTTGATTAGTAATCACCATCAACAAAGCTCAAGGGCAATCATTAGAATAATTAGGTATAGATCTGAATACGGATTGTTTTTCCCATGGACAATTATATGTTGCATGTTCAAGAGTTGGTAAACCTGACAATCTATTTATATGTACAGACAATGGGACAGCGAAGAATTTTGTATATTCGCAAGTTTATATATATATATATATATATATATATATATATATATATATATATATATATATCTATATATATAAAAATAAGTTGTCTGTCTGTCTGTCTGTGGATGGATCAGGTGACGTCACCTGAAAAAACTGGATCAGGTGACGTCAAAACTGAAAAAACTAAAAAAAGGCAAAAACTACAAAAAAAACTAAAAACTAATAAAAAAAATAAAAAAGCTAAAAAACTAAAAAAACTAAAAAAAGGCAAAAACTACAAAAAAACTAAAAACTAATAAAAAAGCTAAAAAACTAAAAAAACTAAAAAAAGGCAAAAACTACAAAACTAAAAAAACTAAAAAAACTAAAAAAAAGGTAAAAAACGAAAAAAACTAAAAACTAAAAAAAGCTAAAAAAAAGGAAAAAACTGAAAAATAAGCTAAAATAAAGGTAAAAACCAATAAAAAACTAAAAAAAAAACTGAAAAAACTAAAAAAAGGCAAAAACTACAAAAAAAAACTAAAAACTAATAAAAAAAGTAAAAAAGCTAAAAAACTAAAAAAACTAAAAAACTAAAAAAAGGTAAAAAACTAAAAAAAATAAAAAATAAAAAAAAACTAAAAAAAAGGAAAAAACTGAAAAATAAGCTAAAATAAAGGTAAAAACCAATAAAAAACTAAAAAGAAACAAAGGAAAAAACTAAAAAAAATTTTCATCTAAAAAACTAAAAAAAACTAAAAAAGGTAAAAACTAAAAGAACTAAAAAAGAAAAAAATAAATGACGAAACTCAAAGAGAAAGCGACCAGGACAAAAGGAATGTTCGATTAGCAATCAACAAAGCACCGGGACACAGGGAGTATAAATGACGACCAGGACATAAGTAAAAAAAAAAAAACTATCTATATATATAAAAATAAGTTGTCTGTGGATCTGTGGATCGTGGATCAGGTGACGTCACCTGAAAAAACTGGATCAGGTGACGTCAAAACTGAAAAAACTAAAAAAAGGCAAAAACTACAAAAACAACTAAAAACTAATAAAAAAATAAAAAAACTAAAAAAAGGCAAAAACTACAAAAAATCTATATATATAAAAATAAGTTGTCTGTCTGTCTGTCTGTGGATGGATCAGGTGACGTCACCTGAAAAAACTGGATCAGGTGACGTCAAAACTGAAAAAACTAAAAAAAGGCAAAAACTACAAAAAAAACTAAAAACTAATAAAAAAAATAAAAAAGCTAAAAATCTAAAAAAACTAAAAAAAGGCAAAAACTACGAAAAAACTAAAAACTAATAAAAAAGCTAAAAAACTAAAAAAACTAAAAAAAGGCAAAAACTACAAAACTAAAAAAACTAAAAAAACTAAAAAAAAGGTAAAAAACGAAAAAAACTAAAAACTAAAAAAAGCTAAAAAAAAGGAAAAAACTGAAAAATAAGCTAAAATAAAGGTAAAAACCAATAAAAAACTAAAAAAAAAACTGAAAAAACTAAAAAAAGGCAAAAACTACAAAAAAAAACTAAAAACTAATAAAAAAAGTAAAAAAGCTAAAAAACTAAAAAAACTAAAAAACTAAAAAAAGGTAAAAAACTAAAAAAAATAAAAAACTAAAAAAAGGTAAAAAACTAAAAAAAATAAAAAATAAAAAAAAACTAAAAAAAAGGAAAAAACTGAAAAATAAGCTAAAATAAAGGTAAAAACCAATAAAAAACTAAAAAGAAACAAAGGAAAAAACTAAAAAAAATTTTCATCTAAAAAACTAAAAAAAACTAAAAAAGGTAAAAACTAAAAGAACTAAAAAAGAAAAAAATAAATGACGAAACTCAAAGAGAAAGCGACCAGGACAAAAGGAATGTTCGATTAGCAATCAACAAAGCACCGGGACACAGGGAGTATAAATGACGACCAGGACATAAGTAAAAAAAAAAACTATCTATATATATAAAAATAAGTTGTCTGTGGATCTGTGGATCGTGGATCAGGTGACGTCACCTGAAAAAACTGGATCAGGTGACGTCAAAACTGAAAAAACTAAAAAAAGGCAAAAACTACAAAAAAAACTAAAAACTAATAAAAAAAATAAAAAAGCTAAAAAACTAAAAAAACTAAAAAAAGGCAAAAACTACAAAAAAAACTAAAAACTAATAAAAAAGCTAAAAAACTAAAAAAACTAAAAAAAGGCAAAAACTACAAAAAAAAATAAAAACTAATAAAAAAAATAAAAAAGCTAAAAAACTAAAAAAACTAAAAAAACTAAAAAAAAGTTAAAAAACTAAAAAAACTAAAAACTAAAAAAAACTAAAAAAAGGAAAAAACTGAAAAATAAGCTAAAATAAAGGTAAAAACCAATAAAAAACTAAAAAAAAAACTGAAAAAACTAAAAAAAGGCAAAAACTACAAAAAAACTAAAAACTAATAAAAAAAGTAAAAAAGCTAAAAAACTAAAAAAACTAAAAAAACTAAAAAAAGGTAAAAAACTAAAAAAAAATAAAAAATAAAAAAAAACTAAAAAAAAAGGAAAAAACTGAAAAATAAGCTAACATAAAGGTAAAAACCAATAAAAAACTAAAAAGAAAAAAAGGAAAAAACTAAAAAAAATTTTCATCTAAAAAACTAAAAAAAACTAAAAAAGGTAAAAACTAAAAGAACTAAAAAAGAAAAAAATAAATGACGACACTCAAAGAGAAAGCGACCAGGACAAAAGGAATGTTCGATTAGCAATCAACAAAGCACCGGGACACAGGGAGTATAAATGACGACCAGGACATAAGTAAAAAAAAAAATTAACAAAACTAAAAAGAAGTTAAAAACTACAAAAAAACTAAAAAGAAAAAAAAACTAAAAACTAATAAAAAAACTAAAAAATCTAAAAATCTAAATAAACTAAAAAAGAAAAAAAAAGGAAAAAAATAAAGGAGAAAAACAAAACTAAAAAACGAATGTATATACAGACCGGTACACCGGGATACAAATGACGACCGGGACACAGGGAATATAAATGACGACCGGGACACAGGGACACAACTACAACGGGGACACCGGGGGAAACAGGGGGATATAAATGACGACCGGGACAAAAAAACTAAAAAGAAAAAAAAACTAAAAACTAATAAAAAAACTAAAAAATCTAAAAATCTAAATAAGCTAAAAAAGAAAAAAAAAGGAAAAAAATAAAGGAGAAAAACAAAACTAAAAAACGAATGTATATACAGACCGGGACACCGGGATACAAATGACGACCGGGACACAGGGAATATAAATGACGACCGGGACACAGGGACACAACTACAACGGGGACACCGGGGGAAACAGGGGGATGTAAATGACGACCGGGACAGGGAATGGTCGATTAGCAATCACCATCAACAAAGCTCAAGGGCAATCATTAGAATCATGAGGTATAGATCTGAATACAGATTGTTTTCCCATGGACCATTATATGTTGCATGTTCAAGAGTCGGTAAACCTGACAATCTATTTATATGCAAAGACAATGGGACAGCAAAGAATGTTGTATATTCGCAAGTTTTACGTAGTTAAAACCATATATATATATATATATATATATATATATATATATATATATATATATATATATATATATATATATATCTATCTATATTCACAGGTGGGACATAGGGACACAACTACAATGGTGCGTAACTATTATGGCGCGTAACGACTTACGCGCGCGGGGGGGCTTGGGGGGGGCGCGAAGCGCCCCCACCAACTAGGTGTTGGGGTGGCGCGAAGCGCCACCCCAACAGCTAGTATATATATATATATATATATATATTCACAGGTGGGACAAAGGGACACAACTACAATGGCGCGTAACGACTTACGCGCGCGGGGGGGCTTGAGGGGAAGCGAAGCGCTCCCACCAAATAGGTGTTGGGGTGGCGCGAAGCGCCACCCCAACAGCTAGTTATAAATAAAAAAGCACTAAATCAAATAAGTTTTTAATTCATTCGTATATCCCCGTCAGAGTTTCCCGACGTGGTTTCAGCAAGATATGGCGATCCTAACTGTATACATCCTTACAGGAGGCGGAGTGTAAATATGGAGAAAAATTAAAGCTAGAAATTTTACTCTGACCCAATCCTAAATATTATTACTGTTTAAAACACGAATATTACATACTAAGAACAAGACTATGTAAAATATGATAGCGTTAAAAGCGGAAAGTATTTCTTAGCAATACCTATACAAAGAATGAGCCGAAAGTAAAAGTTGCTTTTTTTACTACAAAATTGACTTGCAACTTAAAAGAAAAAAGATGAAATCCCAATTCTTACCATGTGGGATAGGAACATTATATTGGGTGGATTTAAAAACAGTTCTTCTAAAAATGTGCAGGGCAACCTTTAGGCTATAATTTGTAATTTGTCTCCTTCTATTTGGAAGCTTACAGATGTTACCTTTTTTTTCTAACTAGCCGCATCGGACGAGAAGTATAAAAACGAAAAACAAGCCTTAGCTTATGCTCTTTTTTGATGATCTGAGAAAAATGCTCCCCAGTACAATATTCAAATTTGCCTCCCCCCCAAATAAAAGTCCAAGAGAAAGTTCTTAGTTTGATCCCTCTGCCATGAGGCAAAACAGAATAGGTTTATCAAAACTATAACTTCAGAAAAACTGATGTATGAAGAGA